>NW_024412081.1:1722500-1737500 GCF_016920715.1 Anopheles arabiensis | reverse complement strand
AACGGGATGGAGCATCAAGTATTTCAACAAAGATATATTTGAAGTTATGATGCAAGCCGCTTTTGAGACCGAGGTCACAACAAGCGAAGACTTAATGCGTATACTTGTCACGGCGTGTAATGCGACGATGACTAAACGTAAGAGGTACACTCCTAACAAGAGTGCATTTTGGTGGACGTTAGAGATTGAGGTACTTCGCAAGAGTGCAAACACCGCGATCGATTAGCGCAAAGAGCTTTTAATACTGATCTCTATTCTACTTTTAGGGACGAGTTCAAGGTGGCACGGAATGCCCTCAAGCGATTGATCAAGCATACCCGACAGAGGAAGTGGAAAGAGTTCCTGGGAACAGCGAACAACGCATCATTCGGTATAGTATATCATACGTTCAAGAAAGTGGCCGAGGGTTCGATTGGACCCCCGAACCATGACATTGGACGAGTTTAGGGAAGTGGTGAGCGAGCTTTTTCCTACTCACCCAAACACGGTGTGGCCTGAATATCGTATCGATCAGCCACGAGAGTTTGAAAGGGTAACTAATGATGAGATTCTTGCGGTTGCCAGGAGACTACCCAACAAGAAGGCGCCGGGACCAGATGGTATCCCGAATGAGGCGCTGAAAGTTGGTATGTTGACTGCAACCGATGCATTGCAGGGTTTACCAAGGCTGTTTAGAGAACGCGAAGTTCCCCGATGAGTGGAAAAGGCAGAGGTTGGTGTTAATACCGAAGCCGAACAAACCACCAGGGGAACCGGGTTCAGTTCGCCCCATTTGTCTACTAGACGGGGCAGGTAAAGGTTTAGAACGCATCATAGTGCAACGGCTAAATGCACACATCGAGGAGGTCAACGGACTGTCTGACGACCAATTTGGTTTCAGAAGTCGTCGATCAACAGTTGATGCGATTCAACGGGTAGTGGACATTGTTTCGGTAGCTAGAAGTAGAAACAGATACAGTGGACGGTATTGTGCGGTTGTTACATTAGATGTTACTAATGCTTTTAACAGTGCTTCATGGTTGGCGATTGCAAATGCTTTACAGAGAATTAACACTCTAAATATCTTTATGATATCATTGGTGATTATTTTAGGAATCGTGTGCTGATGTATGATACCACAGATGGACCGGCAGAGATTGCAGTCACATCGGGTGTACCTCAAGGCTCGGTACTTGGCCCAACGTTGTGGAACCTCATGTACGACGGAGTCCTACGAGTTGCAATGGTGGAAGGTGCACGGATTATCGGCTATGCAGACGATATAGTACTGTTGGTGGAAGGTAATTGTGTTGATGATATTGAAATTCTCGTTTCCAGTCAGATTCGCATCATCGACCGATGGATGACCGACAACGGATTAAAGATAGCCCCGACCAAGACCGAGTTTATTATGGTCAGTTCCCATCAGAGGATACAGCATGGGGCTATCAGGGTAGGTGATCACGTAGTACATTCGTCGCGCAGCTTAAAGTATTTGGGGATGGTCTTAGATGACCGCCTCGATTACACTTCACACATCAGGTATGCGGTGGAGAGAGCGACGAAGCTATGGACCACCTTGGTAAGGATGATGCCTAATAAGGCAGGTCCGAGTAGTAATGCTAGGCGAGCAATTGCTCTTACTGTTGTGGCGAAGGTCCGGTATGCCTCGCCCATTTGGTGTCATACCCTTAGATTTGCTAACCGTAGACAATGGCTACGTCGGTTTTACCGGCCAGTAGTCCAGCGAGTTATCTCTTCTTTCAGGACAACTTCTCATGATGCAGTCTGCGTGCTTGCGGGAATGATCCCGCTTCATCTCCTCCTGGACGAGGACTCCAGGACTTTTCATCGGAGACGAGCAGAGAACATCGCCGGATCGGTTGCACGTAACATGGAACGTGTCATAACTATGGAACGATGGCAACGAGAATGGGATGAGAGTGTTCACGGTCGGTGGACATACCGTCTCATACCCGACGTCAACAGATGGATAAGTAGAAGATTTGGTGGTGTAGATTTCTTTCTTTCTCAGTTTCTTTCCAGCCATGGTTTCTACGCCAACCAGCTTCATCGGATGCAGTTAACGGGTTCGCCGCTATGCGATGCGTGCGAGGAACCTGAGGACGCCGAACACACGATATTCCATTGTGTACGTCATCGTGAATTGATCATCAGACTTCAGCATCAAGTCGACGAGGAGTTAACGCCGGAGAACATCATCGAAGTTATGTCTGCTAACAGATATAACTGGAGCATGGTTCATCAAGCAGTACGGACGATTATGATTCGACAACAACATCGAAGACACGTCATTGAACGAGGCGAACGACGTGCTTTGCTCGCCAACATCCAGTTGGCCTTGCAGAGCAGCGACAGTGACGACGAGTAACGACAAGGATTGTAGTTCATCGTAGCTTCATCGCCGAGGGCTAGACAGTGGCTAATCACCACTGTTGGAAGCCATTCGTTGCCTGGGATGATGGACATCCACCGCCCGAGTGACGTCGATACCCTAACGGGTGATCCACTCGGGGCCGGTTGAAGGCACGGAGGGTTTTAGTGAGTAAGAATCTCACACTACCGGGGTTGATCACCCAGGTGTCTTATGCAAGATTTCCCTTCGATAACAAAAAAAAAAAAAAAAAAAGGTAGCCAAATGCCTCGTCATCTAATTAGTGACGCGCATGAATGGATTAACGAGATTCCCTCTGTCCCTATCTACTATCTAGCGAAACCACAGCCAAGGGAACGGGCTTGGATGCACTAGCGGGGAAAGAAGACCCTGTTGAGCTTGACTCTAGTCTGGCATTGTAAGGCGATATAGGAGGTGCAGCATAGGTGGGAGGGCTTCCTCGTGGAGCTCGCCTCTGAGATACCACCACTCTTACTGTTGCCTTACTTACATGATTGGGTGGAACAAGCGCGGGCCCCAGGTCCGGATCGTGCGCGCACCTCCTCCGGGGGCTGTGGCGGCGGTTCGCCTGCGCGCGCCCAATGCGCCGTGTTTCTCGCTCAGCGTCCAGTGTGTCGCTGGGTGGTGCCGCCGGGGAGACTGCATCGTAGCATCGTCGTGTGTAGCGTGTTACCCGCTTGTCCGACCGTGAGCCGTGGCCCGCAAGGGTACAAGCTTGCGTACGTCGGTGCATTCGTGGTGCACTGCTTCTGCGCGGTCGATCGTTTATGATGTCACGTTTGCCCCGGTTCCGCGCGCCGCCCGGCTCGAAGACTCCTGGACAGGTCCTTTCGGTCCACGTCATGGACAGTGCCAGGTGCGGAGTTTGACTGGGGCGGTACATCTCCAAAACGATAACGGAGGTGTCCAAAGGTCAGCTCAGTGTGGACAGAAACCACACGCTGAGCATAAGGACAAAAGCTGGCTTGATCCCAACGTTCAGTACACTTCGGGACAGCGAAAGCTTGGCCTTACGATCCTTTTGGTTATAACGAGTTTTTAGCAAGAGGTGTCAGAAAAGTTACCACAGGGATAACTGGCTTTTTTTTAAATCAATCGGGTTGTTTTATTTATAACAGTTCATACATACGTGTTATTTGACCCAACCTCGCCTAAACCGCCCTTTTGCCCTGCGAAGGGTCTGATTGTTATGCTCATATGAGCAACCTTAATCCGTGCATAGCGCACCTATCTTTTTATTTTTCATACTTCGTTTTCTCCTATTTTAGATTCTTCATATGTGCCTTTTGAGGCCTCCCACTTTCATCTCCTTCTTGTTTATTCTTCCAGCCTATCGGGAGGACAACTCAGCCTCAACCGCGGCGCCGGGTCAGCGTCTGCGCCCGGGGCTCACCTCAGCTGCCATTGTCACTGCTTCTGAAGGCGGAGCTGCATCGGCTGGTTGACTATCTCCAACGTCGTCGTTGTCATCGCTGTCGTTAGCTGAAGCTGGTCGATGTGTGCCGTGCATTTCTGCCCGGGCTGCGCGCTGTCGTTCCCCTTCCTCGACCGCGCAAGACGTTAATCTCCACCGCAGTCCTTGTGAGGGCTGGTGGTTGCGGTGCAGCGCGCTGCTTCGTTGCGGCTCTTCTTCTGGAGTTGTCTCTATAAGCGACGTTCTCTTGTCGAGGGTAGCTTGTCGGCTGGAGCGTTCCTATCTAACAAGTCGTACTGTGTCCCAGTCGTGCGCTGAAGCACTGACTAATCTGCTGGTCAGCCTCGCAGACGTTGCTCCAATTCTGCTGACTCTCGAGCATGTGGGCCAGCAACGTGTCCGGATTGATGCCGTTCATCAGTTGCTCGCGAACATCGGCGAAGCGTGGGCACAAGAACATCGCGTGTTCGGCGCTCCCACGTACGCCGGGGCAATGCGTGCAGTCCGGGGACGAGGTGGTGTCAGCGAGATACTCACGGAAAAATCCGTGACCGGAGATTATCTGCGACAGATGAAAATTCACCTCTCCATGCTTCCGCGACTGCCATGCACCGATGTCCGGAATGAGGCGGTGTGCCCACCGGACGTAACTGCTAGCTTGATGACTAGCCGCGTCGCTGTCCCAGGTGGCCTGCCACTCGGCGATGGTCTATCGCTCCTTCCTTAGCTGCGCGCTGCTTCCAGTCCCACGGCGGCTGTGCACCCTGGTGTCCTCGCGGATGGCTCTGCAGATCGGCAGTAGACCCGCCAGCAGCACTGCGGTCTCGTACCGGAACCGTCCGGAACGTCCGGGCCACGGCGATGGCTGACTTGCGCTGGACTCGCTCCAGCAACCTGCGGCACTCGCGAGTGTTCAGCGCCTCGTGCCATACAGGTGCAGCGTAGCGCATAACCGAATCAGCCACCGTCGTTCGACATCTTCGGCTGACCGCCTGCCGGTCTGACCGCCGCCTGTCTCTGCTCACCCTGCTGCGTCAGCAATGGTCGTGGTCAACACGCCCAAGTGTTTGATGTAACGCGAAAAAGGTACTGCTACTCCTCCCACGTTGATGGTTATGTGGCTTGGAGGCTGCTTCAGGCTAGAGATTATGGTCATCTCCGTCTTAGCCGGTGCCAGCTCCAAGTGGTGCTGCTGCATCCACTGGTCGACTGCTGACACCGCTGCTTCCGCCACTGCTGCAGACTCCTCCGGCGTCCTACCCGGGGCCAGGACGACCAGATCATCGGCGTAGCCAATGACTTTGGCCTCGTCGGGTAGGGGAATCCGCAGCACCCCGTCGTACATTACGTTCCACAATGTTGGGCCCAAGATGGACCCTTGTGGAACTCCCGCGCTGACGCAACGTACGACGGGTCCCTCGCTGGTAGTGTAGATCAGCTCCCGATCCGAGAAATAAGACTGCAGGATTTTCAGCAGAGCTGAGGGGACCCCTTTTCCGCAACGCGTTGGCGATTGACTGCCAACTTGCAGTATTAAATGCGTTGCGGACATCCAGCGCAACCACCATCAGGCAACGTTTGTCGCGGCTGTTGGTGCGACCAAACGCGCTGGCCGTCTTGCCTGCGTCCACCAAGCTTTGGATGGCACTGATGGTGGATCGTCCACGACGAAAGCCGTACTGCGCGTCCGAAAGCTGCGGTGAATCCGGGTCCTCGAGGTGTCTGTTCAGGCGATTGAGGATAAGCCGCTCCAGCACTTTGCCTAGTGCGTCCAGCATGCATAGTGGCCTGTAGGAGCTGCTTTCTCCGAGGGCTTTACCTGGCTTGGGCAGCAGTACCAAGCGCTGCCGTTTCCACTGTTGCGGAAACGTACCAGTGTTGAGGCAGTCCTGGTACACACGGCAGAGAACCCCCGGGTACTTCTCAATCGCGACCTTCACCGCAGCATTGGGGATCCCATCCAGTCCTGGCGCCTTCCTTAAAGCCATATGAGCCGCGATCTCCTGCAGCTCTTCGGGGTCACACGTTCTAAATTGGACGCTCCCGAATCGACATCGCCGGTTTCCGGCCAAGAGACCGGTGGGTGGGTGGGGAACAGATCGGAAACGATCCGTCCCAGCTCGACCGGGTCTGTCTCAGGCGGTACACGACTGCCGCGCAGATGAGACAGAACAACCTGATACCCCATTCCAAACTCGTTCTCCTCGGCGATGTCGATAAGCTTAGCAAACTCTGCGCGTTTGCTAGCTTTAATGGCTTTCTCCAATCTGGTCTTCGCAGTCCGGTGCTCAGCTGCGGCGAGACTCTCTCTCCTGCAGATCGGCGGTTAGGCGCATCCGTTCACGGGCCGCAATGCACTCATTCCGCAGCTCTTCAATTACCGGTGACCACCAAAAGACGTCGCGATGTTGATGCTGCAACACGTTGGGGCCCGCTGCATGGCAATGTCGCACGCGTCGACCATTGCGTCGACTAAGCCAGCATGGGTCGTCGCCTGTTCCACAAAGTTCACGTCCTCGAGAGCAGAACGGAAACTCTTCATGGAACTGCGTGGTAATCCATCGCCTACCAGCGCAGATAACGCGTTGCCGGCCGGCTGACGGACCACCATTCGACGACCCGCGGGACTGTTGTTCTGCTTCCCCAACGGTGTATGTCACCAGTTGGTGATCGGACCGGGCAAACTCGTGCACCTCCCACGTTTCTGGCCGAGCGATGGACTGAGTGGCGAAGCAGACGTCAATGACGCTGCTGGTGGCCGCTCCTCTGCCAATGAACGTGGGTTGATTCCCGGAGTTGACCACTTGTAGTTGGACACTCTGCACTAGCTGCAGCAGATCTTCACCTCTGGCTGTTCCTGGCACTACCCCACTCCGTGTGCCAGGCGTTAAAATCGCCGGCGATGACGACGTGGGAGTGGGATGATGCCTCCAGCTGAACAGCAGCCAGAAAGCCTTCATAGTCCTCCTCTGGGCGTCTGGGTCGAGCGTAGCAGCTAATGAAGACGATGCCACCAATCTGTGCAGCTACAACTCCAGGCACAGGACTGCGCCACACCCGCTGGATTGGGTAAGAGCTTGTAGCCACAACTGCTACCGATTTGGCGGCATCGTACGCCCAACGCCCGTTGTTCGCCGGTGGTCGGTAGATGTCCGACAGGAGCAGGACGTCAGCACGGTGTTCACGCGCTGCTTGGAGCGCCAAGTCCTGCCCTGCCTGACAGTGATCCACATTGATTTGCGCAACTTTCAGATTGAAGGCGAAGCCGGATGTTCGCAGCTCATGTGCCCAATGCGATGAGGTCCACCGCAGGCCGCGCACTTGACGTCGCTGGAGCAGTCCCGGGCTTTGTGACCTTCACTGCCACACCGGATGCAGAGTTGCTGACGGTCTGTCGGGGAACGGCATGCGTGAGCAAGGTGGCCGCGCTCCAGGCATCGATAGCAGCGTTGGCGCTCAGGTGCTGCCTTTTCGACGCCTCTGACTTTGCTGATGCAGCCACACAGTCGGAGCTTCGAACCCTCGAGGGCAGCGGCAGCCTTAGCGGGCAGGCGGACTCGAGCTCGCTGGGTGCCATCTTGCAGCTCCCACGCGCTCACTCGGGCGATTTCAATCGGCTCCTGGAACTCTCCCTCAATGGCCTTTTGATGTCCTCTACTGTTGCCAGAGGATCGATGTTCGTTATCAGGACATCGGCCATGTCGGTGATCACCCGGGCTAGTCCGGCGTCACCAACAATCTCCTGAACTTCTGCACGGACCAGGCTGGCGTTGGCCGAATTGCTTAACTCCATTCGGAGGTTTGCGGCGGCTGCGCTTGCCCATTTAAGGTGGTCTGCAAGGCCCTTGTGCGGGTCTTGTTTAACCGCATCCCGAACTTTCCGGTACAACGTGTACCAGGAGTGTCCGGCACTCGGGACCACCTCTATCTTGTCCGGCCTTGGCCAGACCTTTTGCTGCTGCCGCTGCTGCTGTTGATGCGCCTGCTGCCGGAGTTGCGGCGGAACATACCGCTCACCCTGATGTTGCTGCTGACGCTGCTGCTGCTGTTGCTGCTGCTGACGCTGCTGCTGTCTACGCTGGTGCTGCTGCTGCTGTTGCTGCTGTGAGCCAGCGACCACCTGTTGCTGCTGCTGCTGCTGCTGCTGCTGCTGCTGCTGCTGCTGTTGCTGTTGCTGCTGCTGCTGGGAACGTGGCTTACCCGTAGCTTTTCCGCGATATCTACGCCGCACGACCTCACTAAAGGTGAGTTCCGGCACAACGTCTACGCGGACGGCTGTCGATGCCTCGCTGCGCGGCGGCATGACTGCGCGCGACGTCGACGCGCGGGGCTGCTCCTGCTCGTGCTGGTTCCGCTGCTGCTGTTGTTGTTGCTGCAGCTGCGGCGCAGAGGGTCGGCGCGGCAACGGAGTCGGAGGTTGGCGCGGACTAGCTGACGGTTGTCCGCCGGCAACCTTTGCTGCCAGAAGAGAGTTGAGCACGTCTCGGTCGCGCTGATGTGCGGCGGCGAGCTTCTCCATCTGTGCCTCCAACTTCTCCTCTCGTCGTTTTGCCTCCTCCTTTTCCTCTTGTAGCAGTTGGCACATGCCAGTTATCTGCTCGGAGAGGCGAGCATTTTGCTCCTTCATTTCTGCATTCTGCTCCTCTAGTCGTTGGATTGTTGCCTTAAGCAACTCGAGCTCCGGTGTGGCCGTGGCGGCCTTGGATGCCACGGCGGGCTTGTTGTTGCCTGTGACACTGACCCTAGGCAGCGCCACTCGAGGCTCGGTCACAAACAGCTTCGAGCCAGATGCCAAGCTGCTACGGCAGTCCACAGAGACTGACCTCGCACTCGCGCGCGTTGACATCCTGGATGATGCCATCATCTTTGCCGACTTTCAGGTTGGTGGGTTAAATAACCCTGGGGTCGATGTGACCCCGGGGGTCGGTTGACCCCGGGGGGTCGAGATGACCCCAAGTATGCAGCGCCGTCTAGCTGGTGTTCTGCCGCTCAATCGCTGCTGTAGAATCCTTCTTCCACGCTGGTTTTCCACTATGGTCCGACTTGCGACCCCCCTGGTGGGCTGGGGGGGAGGGGTGGCGGGTGGCGAAAAATTACGAGAGGGTGCGTCGCTCACGTGGGGAATGGATCCGCACCAATCCCGAATTTTTCCGGCACTTTTAGGGATTTTTCGAAAAATTCGAGCAGTTTTCGAGTTGCTCGAACTACTCGAATCGAGCAGATTCGAGCTGCCGTGGGCACTACACTTCTTCTCCGAATTTTCTGCGCACTTTTTGTAAACTCGAGCACTTTTCGAGCAGTAACGGACTTTTCAAATTTTTGCCCCTTGGGAACTGCTCCCCGGACAAAATTTGTCCCTTGGGTATTATAGAACTGTCACCAAGAAACGTCAAAAATTTTTTCACGATTTTCACAAATTTTTGATGCAATCTTATTGTACGCATAAAAACAAGCACAACGGTGAAAACCGCACACGAATCCGAGCAAAACTCGCGGAGTTATTCGCGATTTGCTATTTATTTCGATTTTTCGAAAGCACGTGCTCCGGCGGTAGCACCCCGACACTTTTATTTTCTCGTTTTTCACCGATTTTCGTTCTGTTTTTTAAATTCACGTTCAGCGTCACTACGCGCACCTTTAAAATCACATCCGGCACGAATCCGTGCGTTTTTCACTGAGTTATTCACATTCAAAGTTCCCCATACAAATTGTATGGGGATGTAAACACACTTTTATGCACTTTAAACTTCTCAAAACGTCTCGAAAACACTTTTAAACGCTTTAGAAGCGTCGAATTATCCAGAATCGAGTGTTTCCGGCGCCAAAATCACACAGTTTTGCGCATTTTTCCACACCCGGAAATTTGGTACTACCGGGGGGGGGCAAATGTACACAGAACAACACGAATTTTTTAAAGCGCAAAAAATCACAGAAATTCGACCAAATAACACTATCTATAGGTAAATTGGGTGCTCTGAACACGATTTTGAGGGTTTCAGAGCGATCCGAGGCCGTTTTACACACTTTTTTTGCACACTTTGTCGGAGCGTGTTTACATACGTCTGTACCCGACGGCTACTCGATGAACACTACAGGGATAACTGGCTTGTGGCCGCCAAGCGTTCATAGCGACGTGGCTTTTTGATCCTTCGATGTCGGCTCTTCCTATCATTGTGAAGCAAAATTCACCAAGCGTAGGATTGTTCACCCTTTCAAGGGAACGTGAGCTGGGTTTAGACCGTCGTGAGACAGGTTAGTTTTACCCTACTGGTGTGTGCTTATAGTCGCTATCTTAACGGAATTCCTGTGCAGTACGAGAGGAACCACAGGTACGGACCACTGGCTCAATACTAGTCCGACCGGACTTTGGTATGACGCTACGTCCGCTGGATTATGCCTGAACGCCTCTAAGGTCGTAGCCAATCCGAGCTGATAGCGCTTCTCAAACCCATTAGGTGTTCGGAAGCTAGCGGGCCTAACAACCCTCTGAGATCCGTTGGAGTCTGCGTCTGCAGCCCGGCGTCTCATCCCGCTATACCTAGGCCGCAATGAGTGGAGTTCGCTGCACGTGTTAGTACCGTAACTGGGAACGCCGTTGGCTTGAGCTCTGCCCAACGTGGATATACCTAGTTTCGACACCTATCAACCGCCCGCAAACGACGGGACTTCAGGCTGGGAGCTGCGAGTTGTAGAGATGCGTTCGCATCGATCCTCTCAGGCGACCCATGCTTGGTGGTTTGTCCGTGTGCCCCTTCCTCGATGTGCGCAAGCTCGTCTTGGTCTGGGGACCACGTCGACACAGGGGATACTCTTGTGAGAGCATGAGTGTACTAAGTTGAGTGTAGCAAGGGAACGCGTGCCCCTTCCTCGTTGGCGTAACTAACCATCTTGGTCTGGGGACCGTGGTACCGTGCTCTGGTGAAGCTTGGTGCGTGCTCCTTCCTTGTCAGACGAGTGACTTGACCTGGTCTGGAGACCGTTCCTTTATACTAGTGGACAAGAGTTGGCTACTTCCGTGTCAGACGAGTGACTTGACATAGGATGGAGAAGGACACTTAACACTAATGAGCTTGTCGGCGTGCCTCGTTCTCGACTTGATTGTCTTGATGTGAGGACCGTGCGGACCACACCAGTAAGCTTACACATGCTCGTTACAAGTTGTATAAGTTGACCCGTTTGGCCCGGTTGCCTTGCACATGATGGTGTTGACCATGTTCGGTTAACAGGTCGTGTGTCGAGGTGGTCGGCCTTGGTAGTAGGATGTCTTGTGCATGTGACGTGTTGACCTGGTTTGGTCGGTGTGTCGTCGTGTACGAGATGACCTACTTACCCGTCAGTTTTCCAAGTTGTATCATGTGTTGACTTAGTTGACGTGTCATGTGCTTGGATGATTAGCGTACGGGTCATGTATGGTGCGCTTGCTTCAGTTGAAGGGATGTACTAGTACAGTTGTATTAATTGTTTATTTCACGATCTGGTCTTTTGGCTGGATCGTGAAAAACGCTAAGTCCCAAATCCTGAACTCGAGAAGAAAGCGCCAATGACAACGTTTTTGACTGGAGCTCCCTAGCATTCGGCTCTTTTCTACTTTGAAGGGATGCACTGTTGTATGAATTGTTTATTCACGAACTGGTCGTTTGATTGGATCGTGAAAAAAAATCGCTAAGTCCCAAATCCTGAACTCGACAGGAAAGCGCTGATTGCAAACATTTTGACTGGAAGTCCCTTGAAAATGGCGTTTTCGTTATTGGCATTATGTGGCACGTTTATTGTGGCTAGAACATTAATTATTCACCAAATGGCACCAAAGCTTGGCAAAAGTCGCGAAACACTCCTATCTCGACGCACCAGCAATCGCAACTTGATGCAAAATAAATTGCACAAGCTAATGATACTTGTACCATGCACAGTACACCGTACCAAAATATACCCCTGAAAGTGTGCAATTTGGTGCTACCCTAGGGAATATGTATGGGGAAGCCTAGCTACGTGTGTCGCACGTTCCAAGTTGCATGGACGTCGAACAGAGGCATGCAAAAGCACCTATCTAGGGAATTACTCTACGTTCTAGTAGCAAGTGCGATTTTCCGGTCCAGCACGGCAGTACGCCTGCACGCATACACTCCATGTACCAAAATGTACCAACCTAGGCGTTGCTCAGTAGCTTTTGGCGGCACATAGAAAAAGTATTCGAGTTCAGATTTTTGGAACTTAGCGTATTTTTAAAACTAACAACGAAAATTAAATTATAAATCGGTAAACGGCTAGGAGTTGCTCAGCAGCTTTTTGCGCAACGTGGCAAAAGTATTCGAGTTCAGATTTCTGGGACGTAGCGTATTTTTCAATCATAATAAACCGAATCAAACATAACAATGATGAAACTTACACCATGTCCCAAGGTTGTGCACAAAACGTAACGATAAAGTGCTGGCGAAGTTAGAGGTGCACCAAAATTGTGTACCGATCAGGGAAAGTACTCTACGTTCCTATGATTTGGGTGAAAAGTGTTGATTAACTGCTGGTTAGAATAGACAGTTGCTTATCATACACATCGCAAACGAACACCCCTTAGTGAGCATTAGCAAAAGTCAATGGCACAAAGCAATTGCAATACAAACTGATCAAGTACATTAAAGAACGCTAAGTACCAGGACTTCTTTCCAAGAATGGTGTCCGCGACGGGAGGGCAAGCGTCCTTCCCAGGTTTTCCTAGTAAACCTTGTATGGTAAACATACCCAAGCGTGTCTGTAAGCACGCAACGAAAGTCACGAACGGGCACATACCTAGGGAATGTACTCTACGTACTTGGACTTTTGTCCAAGAATGGTGTCCGCGACGGTCGGGCACTGCGACGCAATAACCAAATCCTAGGATTGTAACTTTAGTGTGCACAAACATAAACATTAACGCGTTCGCTCGGGCTGCGCCGTCCGTGTTGAACACAAATGTGGGTGATTATATGCGTGGAGGGACAAAACATACGAGGAGGAGACAGTTTTCTGCACGATGTGCACAGAGCTCATTTCGTCGTCCCGGGCGAATGGAAAAACACAAACATCGCGAGTATCGTTCTAGGTTTCTGTCTATAAAAGGGCAGGCCAAAAGGTGACCGGTTGGAGATAAGCGTTTTAAGCATACAAACACTTTATTGGAACTTTTGATGCAAAAACAAGGTACGTACATGTAGGTTGTACCAACATGGACATCTATGAACGCGTACGCTCGGGCTGCGCCCTCCGTCTTGTACTTTCCCTGATCGGTACACAGTTTTGGTGCACTGCTATTCCGACCGGCAACTTGTACCAACATATACATCCATGAACGCGTAAGTAGTGTACTTTCCTGATCGGTACACACTGTTGGTGCACGGCATAAGAAAAGAGCTAAAATGGTCAAACTCAATCCATTTCAACAATAGATAGTCGATAGTAGCTGTGCCGATGAAGTAGGGCACGATGCAAGTTAATGTTGTTTAATGAATAACATGTCCGCCATACATTTCAGTACAAATTTGCTCGGTCAGACCTACAAAGTGCTATATCTCGAATACGAGGCGTCGGACTGGGGGTTGTAGAACAATTTTAAGTTCGTCTAATGATTCTACATCCGATTCTGGATAGCGGTTTTTGACCACTTTTCAATATTTTGTGACACCCCGAACCTAGGGGCAGCTCCTAGCTTTTTCAAAAATGTGCACCGAACGGGCCGGAGAGCTCGTGTGGCTCAAAACATGTTTTTCGCTAAAACACCTCAAAACGTGTAAGAACGCACCCTAGCTCTTGTTTTTCAAAAGTTATGGCCATTTAAAGTGAGGTGGTTTTTTGCTTCAAAATAGCTATTTTACCCGTCCCTATGGCCATGCTTTAAATTTTCACGAAAATGCAAGGTCAGACCTAGGCCGGGCCATATCTTGAATACTAAACGTCGCAGACATTGGTCGTAGAACAATTTTAAGTTCGTCTAATGATTCTACATCCGATTCTGGATAGCGGTTTTTGACCACTTATCAATATTTTGTGACACCCCGAACCTAGGGGCAGCTCCTAGCTTTTTTCAAAATGTGCACCGAACGGGCCGGAGAGCTCGTGTGGCTCAAAACATGTTTTTCGCTAAAACACCTCAAAACGTGTAAGGAACGCACCCTAGATGATGAAAAGTGCAATCAGAATGTCCATCGACAACTTTGTTGGGGGTACCATTTTTACTCTACGGGCCAGTAGCTTAGGCGCGCCAACAGCGCTTTCCTTTCGGGTTCCCATTTTTGCCCTCCTGGGATTATGATCATTTGTTCATTGCCTACTATAGGGAGGGTACCTTGCTACGAGGTCAAACATGAAGATTGCACCAAATCGTAGTTTTTACCTCTATTTAGTCGTAGGAGCATGGTTTGCAGTGGCAGTGGGTCATTAAGCCCCCGTTTGGGTCATACGTCCCTCCGCGATAAAAATCGTCGTATGCCTATAGTCCGAACTAATGAAGCAAAAGTGGTGTCTGGTGGGCTCTGCCGATGATTTTAACCTATGATTTTGAGCTTCCACCCTATCAAAACGTTCCTGGAGCAGTACATCACGGGTCTACGGACCCAAAGACTTCGTCGTGATGGTTTCTAGTAAAAAGTTGTAACAGCTAAGGGTTTTGAATACGCGTATATTAACCATTGCTTGAAACTAAGCTTCGTTGTCTTTAAACTCTGCAAGACCAATCGAACTTCTTAGGGAAACCCGAAGGATTCACGCTAAGCTCGATGAGCTATTATGGGTAGTGGTGCATGATCTGGTGTTCCTTGGATCTAATCCAATGAATAAATTTATGAGGGTATATATGGTGCAGGGCACAAAGCGTGATGAAACCGGGTCTCCCTACCAAATGTGGCATATTTTTTCCCTGAGAGCGAAGCTCAGACCCACGTAGGGGAGAGCGAAGTGGAACTTAAATGTTCTTTGCAGCAAATGTTCGCCATGCGGATAAACATGTTGGAATAGTTCAATGTAGTGTAATGCAAACACGAATCGCAAATAACGATACGGGACCCAGAAGCAATTCTGCGGATCCCTCGGGGAGTGGTGAGTTGATATAAATTAGAGGTGAAAGTCCAAGTTGTTCAAGCTCCGGCTCGGCAGCCGATACGAGGTTACTGTTGGGCTTTGTACATCGCGCAGAGGCGCCGTTCGGTTCTAGCAATGATTCCCG
>NW_024412081.1:1705000-1715000 GCF_016920715.1 Anopheles arabiensis | reverse complement strand
AGCCTCAACCGCGGCTGCGGCCTCGGCTTCGGTCAGCCCTACGCGGGGCACCTCAGCTGCCATTGTCACTGCTTCTGAAGGCGGAGCTGCATCGGCTGGTTGACTATCTCCAACGTCGTCGTTGTCATCGCTGTCGTTAGCTGAAGCTGGTCGATGTGTGCCGTGCATTTCTGCCCGGGCTGCGCGCTGTCGTTCCCTAAGCCTCGCCACCGCGAGACGGTTAATCTCCCGTCTCCGCTCAGTCCTTGGTGAGGGCGGTGGTGGGCTGGGCGTTCAGCTTGTCGCTGCTGCGTTGTGGCTCTTCTGACTGCGTTGCGGTTGTCATTATACCGCCGCAGTCTCTCTTGTCGAAGGACGTCAGCGTTTCGAGCTGGGCGTTGTCGGCAAGTACGCCCTGCTCGAACAAGGACGTACGGAAGTCGTCCCAGTCGCGCTGAAGCACTGACGTAATCTGCTGGGCAGCCTCGCAGACGTTGCTCCAATTCTGCTGACTCTCGAGCATGTGGGCCAGCAACGTGTCCGGATTGATGCCGTTCATCAGTTGCTCGCGAACATCGGCGAAGCGTGGGCACAAGAACATCGCGTGTTCGGCGCTCCCACGTACGCCGGGGTAATGCGGTAGTCTGGGGACGAGGTGAATTTCATGTCAGCGAGATACTCACGGAAAAATCCGTGACCGGAGATTATCTGCGACAGATGAAAATTCACCTCCATGCTTCCGCGACTGCCATGCACCGATGTCCGGAATGAGGCGGTGTGCCCACCGGACGTAACTGCTAGCTTGATGACTAGCCGCGTCGCTGTCCCAGGTGGCCTGCCACTCGGCGATGGTCCTATCTCGTTCCTCCTTCCTTAGCTGCGCGCTGCTTCCAGTCCCACGGCGGCTGTGCACCCTGGTGTCCTCGCGGATGGCTCTGCAGATCGGCAGTAGACCCGCCAGCAGCACTGCGGTCTCGTACCGAACCGTCCGGAACGTCCGGGCCACGGCGATGGCTGACTTGCGCTGGACTCGCTCCAGCAACCTGCGGCACTCGCGAGTGTTCAGCGCCTCGTGCCATACAGGTGCAGCGTAGCGCATAACCGAATCAGCCACCGCTGCCAGAAGACGGACTTCGACATCTTCGGCCCCCGGTGGTTCGGCATCAACCGACTGACCGCCTGCGCGGTCTGCTCCGCCCGCTGCGTCACTGCAGTCACATGCGGCAACCAAGATAAATGGTCGTGGACCAACACGCCCAAGTGTTTGATGTAACGCGAAAAGGTACTGCTACTCCTCCCACGTTGATGGTTATGTGGCTTGGAGGCTGCTTCAGGCTAGAGATTATGGTCATCTCCGTCTTAGCCGGTGCCAGCTCCAAGTGGTGCTGCTGCATCCACTGGTCGACTGCTGACACCGCTGCTTCCGCCACTGCTGCAGACTCCTCCGGCGTCCTACCCGGGGGCCAGGACGACCAGATCATCGGCGTAGCCAATGACTTTGGCCTCGTCGGGTAGGGGAATCCGCAGCACCCCGTCGTACATTACGTTCCACAATGTTGGGCCCAAGATGGACCCTTGTGGAACTCCCGCGCTGACGCAACGTACGACGGGTCCCTCGCTGGTAGTGTAGATCAGCTCCCGATCCGAGAAATAAGACTGCAGGATTTTCAGCAGAGCTGAGGGACCCCTTTTCCCGCAACGCGTTGGCGATTGACTGCCAACTTGCAGTATTAAATGCGTTGCGGACATCCAGCGCAACCACCATCAGGCAACGTTTGTCGCGGCTGTTGGTGCGACCAAACGCGCTGGCCGTCTTGCCTGCGTCCACCAAGCTTTGGATGGCACTGATGGTGGATCGTCCACGACGAAAGCCGTACTGCGCGTCCGAAAGCTGCGGTGAATCCGGGTCCTCGAGGTGTCTGTTCAGGCGATTGAGGATAAGCCGCTCCAGCACTTTGCCTAGTGCGTCCAGCATGCACAGTGGCCTGTAGGAGCTGCTTTCTCCGGGGCTTTACCTGGCTTGGGCAGCAGTACCAAGCGCTGCCGTTTCCACTGTTGCGGAAACGTACCAGTGTTGAGGCAGTCCTGGTACACACGGCAGAGAACCCCGGGTACTTCAATCGCGACCTTCACCGCAGCATTGGGGATCCCATCCAGTCCTGGCGCCTTCCTTAAAGCCATATGAGCCGCGATCTCCTGCAGCTCTTCGGGGTCACACGTTCTAAATTGGACGCTCCCGAATCGACATCGCCGGTTTCCGGCCAAGAGACCGGTGGGTGGGTGGGGAACAGATCGGAAACGATCCGTCCCAGCTCGACCGGGTCTGTCTCAGGCGGTACACGACTGCCGCGCAGATGAGACAGAACAACCTGATACCCCATTCCAAACTCGTTCTCCTCGGCGATGTCGATAAGCTTAGCAAACTCTGCGCGTTTGCTAGCTTTAATGGCTTTCTCCAATCTGGTCTTCGCAGTCCGGTGCTCAGCTGCGGCGAGACTCTCTCCTGCAGATCGGCGGTTAGGCGCATCCGTTCACGGGCCGCAATGCACTCATTCCGCAGCTCTTCAATTACCGGTGACCACCAAAAGACGTCGCGATGTTGATGCTGCAACACGTTGGGGGCCCGCTGCATGGCAATGTCGCACGCGTCGACCATTGCGTCGACTAAGCCAGCATGGGTCGTCGCCTGTTCCACAAAGTTCACGTCCTCGAGAGCAGAACGGAAACTCTTCATGGAACTGCGTGGTAATCCATCGCCTACCAGCGCAGATAACGCGTTGCCGGCCGGCTGACGGACCACCATTCGACGACCCGCGGGACTGTTGTTCTGCTTCCCCAACGGTGTATGTCACCAGTTGGTGATCGGACCGGGCAAACTCGTGCACCTCCCACGTTTCTGGCCGAGCGATGGACTGAGTGGCGAAGCAGACGTCAATGACGCTGCTGGTGGCCGCTCCTCTGCCAATGAACGTGGGTTGATTCCCGGAGTTGACCACTTGTAGCTGAACACTCTGCACTAGCTGCAGCAGATCTTCACCTCTCTGGCTGTTCCTGGCACTACCCCACTCCGTGTGCCAGGCGTTAAAATCGCCGGCGATGACGACGTGGGAGTGGGATGATGCCTCCAGCTGAACAGCAGCCAGAAAGCCTTCATAGTCCTCCTCTGGGCGTCTGGGTCGAGCGTAGCAGCTAATGAAGACGATGCCACCAATCTGTGCAGCTACAACTCCAGGCACAGGACTGCGCCACACCCGCTGGATTGGGTAAGAGCTTGTAGCCACAACTGCTACCGATTTGGCGGCATCGTACGCCCAACGCCCGTTGTTCGCCGGTGGTCGGTAGATGTCCGACAGGAGCAGGACGTCAGCACGGTGTTCACGCGCTGCTTGGAGCGCCAAGTCCTGCCCTGCCTGACAGTGATCCACATTGATTTGCGCAACTTTCAGATTGAAGGCGAAGCCGGATGTTCGCAGCTCATGTGCCCAATGCGATGAGGTCCACCGCAGGCCGCGCACTTGACGTCGCTGGAGCAGTCCCGGGCTTGTGACCTTCACTGCCACACCGGATGCAGAGTTGCTGACGGTCTGTCGGGGAACGGCATGCGTGAGCAAGGTGGCCGCGCTCCAGGCATCGATAGCAGCGTTGGCGCTCAGGTGCTGCCTTTTCGACGCCTCTGACTTTGCTGATGCAGCCACACAGTCGGAGCTTCGAACCCTCGAGGGCAGCGGCAGCCTTAGCGGGCAGGCGGACTCGAGCTCGCTGGGTGCCATCTTGCAGCTCCCACGCGCTCACTCGGGCGATTTCAATCGGCTCCTGGAACTCTCCCTCAATGGCCTTTTGATGTCCTCTACTGTTGCCAGAGGATCGATGTTCGTTATCAGGACATCGGCCATGTCGGTGATCACCCGGGCTAGTCCGGCGTCACCAACAATCTCCTGAACTTCTGCACGGACCAGGCTGGCGTTGGCCGAATTGCTTAACTCCATTCGGAGGTTTGCGGCGTGGCTGCGCTTGCCCATTTTAAGGTGGTCTGCAAGGCCCTTGTGCGGGTCTTGTTTAACCGCATCCCGAACTTTCCGGTACAACGTGTACCAGGAGTGTCCGGCACTCGGGACCACCTCTATCTTGTCCGGCCTTGGCCAGACCTTTGCTGCTGCCGCTGCTGCTGTTGATGCGCCTGCTGCCGGAGTTGCGGCGGAACATACCGCTCACCCTGATGTTGCTGCTGACGCTGCTGCTGCTGTTGCTGCTGCTGACGCTGCTGCTGTCTACGCTGGTGCTGCTGCTGCTGTTGCTGCTGTGAGCCAGCGACCACCTGTTGCTGCTGCTGCTGCTGCTGCTGCTGCTGCTGCTGCTGCTGTTGCTGTTGCTGCTGCTGCTGGGAACGTGGCTTACCCGTAGCTTTTCCGCGATATCTACGCCGCACGACCTCACTAAAGGTGAGTTCCGGCACAACGTCTACGCGGACGGCTGTCGATGCCTCGCTGCGCGGCGGCATGACTGCGCGCGACGTCGACGCGCGGGGCTGCTCCTGCTCGTGCTGGTTCCGCTGCTGCTGTTGTTGTTGCTGCAGCTGCGGCGCAGAGGGTCGGCGCGGCAACGGAGTCGGAGGTTGGCGCGGACTAGCTGACGGTTGTCCGCCGGCAACCTTTGCTGCCAGAAGAGAGTTGAGCACGTCTCGGTCGCGCTGATGTGCGGCGGCGAGCTTCTCCATCTGTGCCTCCAACTTCTCCTCTCGTCGTTTTGCCTCCTCCTTTTCCTCTTGTAGCAGTTGGCACATGCCAGTTATCTGCTCGGAGAGGCGAGCATTTTGCTCCTTCATTTCTGCATTCTGCTCCTCTAGTCGTTGGATTGTTGCCTTAAGCAACTCGAGCTCCGGTGTGGCTGTGGCGGCCTTGGATGCCACGGCGGGCTTGTTGTTGCCTGTGACACTGACCCTAGGCAGCGCCACTCGAGGCTCGGTCACAAACAGCTTCGAGCCAGATGCCAAGCTGCTACGGCAGTCCACAGAGACTGACCTCGCACTCGCGCGCGTTGACATCCTGGATGATGCCATCATCTTTGCCGACTTTCAGGTTGGTGGGTTAAATAACCCTGGGGTCGATGTGACCCCGGGGGTCGAGTTGACCCCGGGGGGTCGAGATGACCCCAAGTATGCAGCGCCGTCTAGCTGGTGTTCTGCCGCTCAATCGCTGCTGTAGAATCCTTCTTCCACGCTGGTTTTTCCACTATGGTCCGACTTGCGACCCCCTGGTGGGCTGGGGAGGGGTGGCGGGTGGCGAAAAATTACGAGAGGGTGCGTCGCTCACGTGGGGAATGGATCCGCACCAATCCCGAATTTTTCCGGCACTTTTAGGGATTTTTCGAAAAATTCGAGCAGTTTTCGAGTTGCTCGAACTACTCGAATCGAGCAGATTCGAGCTGCCGCGGGCACTACACTTCTTCTCCGAATTTTCTGCGCACTTTTGTAAACTCGAGCACTTTTCGAGCAGTAACGGACTTTTCAAATTTTTGCCCCTTGGGAACTGCTCCCCGGACAAAATTTGTCCCTTGGGTATTATAGAACTGTCACCAAGAAACGTCAAAAATTTTTTCACGATTTTCACAAATTTTTGATGCAATCTTATTGTACGCATAAAAACAAGCACAACGGTGAAAACCGCACACGAATCCGAGCAAAACTCGCGGAGTTATTCGCGATTTGCTATTTATTTCGATTTTTTCGAAAGCACGTGCTCCGGCGGTAGCACCCCGACACTTTTTATTTTCTCGTTTTTCACCGATTTTCGTTCTGTTTTTTAAATTCACGTTCAGCGTCACTACGCGCACCTTTAAAATCACATCCGGCACGAATCCGTGCGTTTTTCACTGAGTTATTCACATTCAAAGTTCCCCATACAAATTGTATGGGGATGTAAACACACACTTTTATGCACTTTAAACTTCTCAAAACGTCTCGAAAACACTTTTAAACGCTTTAGAAGCGTCGAATTATCCAGAATCGAGTGTTTCCGGCGCCGAAATCACACAGTTTTGCGCATTTTTCCACACCCGGAAATTTGGTGCTACCGGGGGCAAATGTACACAGAACAACACGAATTTTTAAAGCGCAAAAATCACAGAAATTCGACCAAATAACACTATCTATAGGTAAATTGGGTGCTCTGAACACGATTTTGAGGGTTTCAGAGCGATCCGAGGCCGTTTTACACACTTTTTTTGCACACTTTGTCGGAGCGTGTTTACATACGTCTGTACCCGACGGCTACTCGATGAACACTACACAGGGATAACTGGCTTGTGGCCGCCAAGCGTTCATAGCGACGTGGCTTTTGATCCTTCGATGTCGGCTCTTCCTATCATTGTGAAGCAAAATTCACCAAGCGTAGGATTGTTCACCCTTTCAAGGGAACGTGAGCTGGGTTTAGACCGTCGTGAGACAGGTTAGTTTTACCCTACTGGTGTGTGCTTATAGTCGCTATCTTAACGGAATTCCTGTGCAGTACGAGAGGAACCACAGGTACGGACCACTGGCTCAATACTAGTCCGACCGGACTTTGGTATGACGCTACGTCCGCTGGATTATGCCTGAACGCCTCTAAGGTCGTAGCCAATCCGAGCTGATAGCGCTTCTCAAACCCATTAGGTGTTCGGAAGCTAGCGGGCCTAACAACCCTCTGAGATCCGTTGGAGTCTGCGTCTGCAGCCCGGCGTCTCATCCCGCTATACCTAGGCCGCAATGAGTGGAGTTCGCTGCACGTGTTAGTACCGTAACTGGGAACGCCGTTGGCTTGAGCTCTGCCCAACGTGGATATACCTAGTTTCGACACCTATCAACCGCCCGCAAACGACGGGACTTCAGGCTGGGAGCTGCGAGTTGTAGAGATGCGTTCGCATCGATCCTCTCAGGCGACCCATGCTTGGTGGTTTGTCCGTGTGCCCCTTCCTCGATGTGCGCAAGCTCGTCTTGGTCTGGGGACCACGTCGACACAGGGGATACTCTTGTGAGAGCATGAGTGTACTAAGTTGAGTGTAGCAAGGGAACGCGTGCCCCTTCCTCGTTGGCGTAACTAACCATCTTGGTCTGGGGACCGTGGTACCGTGCTCTGGTGAAGCTTGGTGCGTGCTCCTTCCTTGTCAGACGAGTGACTTGACCTGGTCTGGAGACCGTTCCTTTATACTAGTGGACAAGAGTTGGCTTCTTCCGTGTCAGACGAGTGACTTGACATAGGATGGAGAAGGACACTTAACACTAATGAGCTTGTCGGCGTGCCTCGTTCTCGACTTGATTGTCTTGATGTGAGGACCGTGCGGACCACACCAGTAAGCTTACACATGCTCGTTACAAGTTGTATAAGTTGACCCGTTTGGCCCGGTTGCCTTGCACATGATGGTGTTGACCATGTTCGGTTAACAGGTCGTGTGTCGAGGTGGTCGGCCTTGGTAGTAGGATGTCTTGTGCATGTGACGTGTTGACCTGGTTTGGTCGGTGTGTCGTCGTGTACGAGATGACCTACTTACCCGTCAGTTTTCCAAGTTGTATCATGTGTTGACTTAGTTGACGTGTCATGTGCTTGGATGATTAGCGTACGGGTCATGTATGGTGCGCTTGCTTCAGTTGAAGGGATGTACTAGTACAGTTGTGTTAATTGTTTATTTCACGATCTGGTCTTTTGGCTGGATCGTGAAAAAACGCTAAGTCCCAAATCCTGAACTCGAGAAGAAAGCGCCAATGACAACGTTTTTGACTGGAGCTCCCTAGCATTCGGCTTTTTCTACTTTGAAGGGATGCACTGTTGTATGAATTGTTTATTCACGAACTGGTCGTTTGATTGATCGTGAAAAAACGCTCAGTCCCAAATCCTGAACTCGACAGGAAAGCGCTGATTGCAAACATTTTGACTGGAAGTCCCTTGAAAATGGCGTTTTCGTTATTGGCATTATGTGGCACGTTTATTGTGGCTAGAACATTAATTATTCACCAAATGGCACCAAAGCTTGGCAAAAGTCGCGAAACACTCCTATCTCGACGCACCAGCAATCGCAACTTGATGCAAAATAAATTGCACGAGCTAATGATACTTGTACCATGCACAGTACACCGTACCAAAATATACCCCTGAAAGTGTGCAATTTGGTGCTACCCTAGGGAATATGTATGGGGAAGCCTAGCTACGTGTGTCGCACGTTCCAAGTTGCATGGACGTCGAACAGAGGCATGCAAAAGCACCTATCTAGGGAATTACTCTACGTTCTAGTAGCAAGTGCGATTTTCCGGTCCAGCACGGCAGTACGCCTGCACGCATACACTCCATGTACCAAAATGTACCAACCTAGGCGTTGCTCAGTAGCTTTTGGCGGCACATAGAAAAAGTATTCGAGTTCAGATTTTTGGAACTTAGCGTATTTTTAAAACTAACAACGAAAATTAAATTATAAATCGGTAAACGGCTAGGAGTTGCTCAGCAGCTTTTTGCGCAACGTGGCAAAAGTATTCGAGTTCAGATTTCTGGGACGTAGCGTATTTTTCAATCATAATAAACCGAATCAAACATAACAATGATGAAACTTACACCATGTCCCAAGGTTGTGCACAAAACGTAACGATAAAGTGCTGGCGAAGTTAGAGGTGCACCAAAATTGTGTACCGATCAGGGAAAGTACTCTACGTTCCTATGATTTGGGTGAAAAGTGTTGATTAACTGCTGGTTAGAATAGACAGTTGCTTATCATACACATCGCAAACGAACACCCCTTAGTGAGCATTAGCAAAAGTCAATGGCACAAAGCAATTGCAATACAAACTGATCAAGTACATTAAAGAACGCTAAGTACCAGGACTTCTTTCCAAGAATGGTGTCCGCGACGGAGGGCAAGCGTCCTTCCCAGGTTTTCCTAGTAAACCTTGTATGGTAAACATACCCAAGCGTGTCTGTAAGCACGCAACGAAAGTCACGAACGGGCACATACCTAGGGAATGTACTCTACGTACTTGGACTTTTGTCCAAGAATGGTGTCCGCGACGGTCGGGCACTGCGACGCAATAACCAAATCCTAGGATTGTAACTTTAGTGTGCACAAACATAAACATTAACGCGTTCGCTCGGGCTGCGCCGTCCGTGTTGAACACAAATGTGGGTGATTATATGCGTGGAGGGACAAAAACATACGAGGAGGAGACAGTTTTCTGCACGATGTGCACAGAGCTCATTTCGTCGTCCCGGGCGAATGGAAAACACAAACATCGCGAGTATCGTTCTAGGTTTCTGTCTATAAAAGGGCAGGCCAAAAGGTGACCGGTTGAGATAAGCATTTTAAGCATACAAACACTTTATTGGAACTTTTGATACAAAAACAAGGTACGTACATGTAGGTTGTACCAACATGGACATCTATGAACGCGTACGCTCGGGCTGCGCCCTCCGTCTTGTACTTTCCTGATCGGTACACAGTTTTGGTGCACTGCTATTCCGACCGGCAACTTGTACCAACATATACATCCATGAACGCGTAAGTAGTGTACTTTCCCTGATCGGTACACACTGTTGGTGCACGGCATAAGAAAAGAGCTAAAATGGTCAAACTCAATCCATTTCAACAATAGATAGTCGATAGTAGCTGTGCCGATGAAGTAGGGCACGATGCAAGTTAATGTTGTTTAATGAATAACATGTCCGCCATACATTTCAGTACAAAATTGCTCGGTCAGACCTACAAAGTGCTATATCTCGAATACGAGGCGTCGGACTGGGGGTTGTAGAACAATTTTAAGTTCGTCTAATGATTCTACATCCGATTCTGGATAGCGGTTTTTTGACCACTTTTCAATATTTTGTGACACCCCGAACCTAGGGGCAGCTCCCTAGCTTTTTTCAAAAATGTGCACCGAACGGGCCGGAGAGCTCGTGTGGCTCAAAACATGTTTTTCGCTAAAACACCTCAAAACGTGTAAGGAACGCACCCTAGATGATGAAAAGTGCAATCAGAATGTCAATCGACAACTTTGTTGGGGTACCATTTT
>NW_024412081.1:1692500-1695000 GCF_016920715.1 Anopheles arabiensis | reverse complement strand
GGCACTTCGCAAAGAGTGCAAACACCGCGATCGATTAGCGCAAAGAGCTTTTAATACTGATCTCTATTCTACTTTTAGGGACGAGTTCAAGGTGGCACGGAATGCCCTCAAGCGATTGATCAAGCATACCCGACAGAGGAAGTGGAAAGAGTTCCTGGGAACAGCGAACAACGCATCATTTGGTATAGTATATCATACGTTCAAGAAAGTGGCCGAGGGTTCGATTGGACCCCGAACCATGACATTGGACGAGTTTAGGGAAGTGGTGAGCGAGCTTTTTCCTACTCACCCAAACACGGTGTGGCCTGAATATCGTATCGATCAGCCACGAGAGTTTGAAAGGGTAACTAATGATGAGATTCTTGCGGTTGCCAGGAGACTACCCAACAAGAAGGCGCCGGGACCAGATGGTATCCCGAATGAGGCGCTGAAAGTTGGTATGTTGACTGCAACCGATGCATTTTGCAGGGTTTACCAAGGCTGTTTAGAGAACGCGAAGTTCCCCGATGAGTGGAAAAGGCAGAGGTTGGTGTTAATACCGAAGCCGAACAAACCACCAGGGGAACTGGGTTCAGTTCGCCCCATTTGTCTACTAGACGGGCAGGTAAAGGTTTGGAACGCATCATAGTGCAACGGCTAAATGCACACATCGAGGAGGTCAACGGACTGTCTGACGACCAATTTGGTTTCAGAAGTCGTCGATCAACAGTTGATGCGATTCAACGGGTAGTGGACATTGTTTCGGTAGCTAGAAGTAGAAACAGATACAGTGGACGGTATTGTGCGGTTGTTACATTAGATGTTACTAATGCTTTTAACAGTGCTTCATGGTTGGCGATTGCAAATGCTTTACAGAGAATTAACACTCCTAAATATCTTTATGATATCATTGGTGATTATTTTAGGAATCGTGTGCTGATGTATGATACCACAGATGGACCGGCAGAGATTGCAGTCACATCGGGTGTACCTCAAGGCTCGGTACTTGGCCCAACGTTATGGAACCTCATGTACGACGGAGTCCTACGAGTTGCAATGGTGGAAGGTGCACGGATTATCGGCTATGCAGACGATATAGTATTGTTGGTGGAAGGTAATTGTGTTGATGATATTGAAATTCTCGTTTCCAGTCAGATTCGCATCATCGACCGATGGATGACCGACAACGGATTAAAGATAGCCCCGACCAAGACCGAGTTTATTATGGTCAGTTCCCATCAGAGGATACAGCATGGGGCTATCAGGGTAGGTGATCACGTAGTACATTCGTCGCGCAGCTTAAAGTATTTGGGGATGGTCTTAGATGACCGCCTCGATTACACTTCACACATCAGGTATGCGGTGGAGAGAGCGACGAAGCTATGGACCACCTTGGTAAGGATGATGCCTAATAAGGCAGGTCCGAGTAGTAATGCTAGGCGAGCAATTGCTCTTACTGTTGTGGCGAAGGTCCGGTATGCCTCGCCCATTTGGTGTCATACCCTTAGATTTGCTAACCGTAGACAATGGCTACGACGGTTTTACCGGCCAGTAGTCCAGCGAGTTATCTCTTCTTTCAGGACAACTTCTCATGATGCAGTCTGCGTGCTTGCGGGAATGATCCCGCTTCATCTCCTCCTGGACGAGGATTCCAGGACTTTTCATCGGAGACGAGCAGAGAACATCGCCGGATCGGTTGCACGTAACATGGAACGTGTCACAACTATGGAACGATGGCAACGAGAATGGGATGAGAGTGTTCACGGTCGGTGGACATACCGTCTCATACCCGACGTCAACAGATGGATAAGTAGAAGATTTGGTGGTGTAGATTTCTTTCTTTCTCAGTTTCTTTCCAGCCATGGCTTCTACGCCTACCAGCTTCATCGGATGCAGTTAACGGGCTCGCCGCTATGCGATGCGTGCGAGGAACCTGAGGACGCCGAACACACGATATTCCATTGTGTACGTCATCGTGAATTGATCATCAGACTTCAGCATCAAGTCGACGAGGAATTAACGCCGGAGAACATCATCGAAGTTATGTCTGCTAACAGATATAACTGGAGCATGGTTCATCAAGCAGTACGGACGATTATGATTCGACAACAACATCGAAGACACGTCATCGAACGAGGCGAACGACGTGCTTTGCTCGCCAACATCCAGTTGGCCTTGCAGAGCAGCGACAGTGACGACGAGTAACGACAAGGATTCATCGTAGTTCATCGTAGCTTCATCGCCGAGGGCTAGACAGTGGCTAATCACCACTGTTGGAAGCCATTCGTTGCCTGGGATGATGGACATCCACCGCCCGAGTGACGTCGATACCCTAACGGGTGATCCACTCGGGGCCGGTTGAAGGCACGGAGGGGTTTTAGTGAGTAAGAATCTCACACTACCGGGGTTGATCACCCAGGTGTCTTATGCAAGATTTCCCCTTCGACAACAAAAAAAAAAAAAAAAAAAAAAAGGTAGCCAAATGCCTCGTCATCTAATTAGTGACGCGCATGAATGGATT
>NW_024412081.1:1677500-1690000 GCF_016920715.1 Anopheles arabiensis | reverse complement strand
GGGGATACTCTTGTGAGAGCATGAGTGTACTAAGTTGAGTGTAGCAAGGGAACGCGTGCCCCTTCCTCGTTGGCGTAACTAACCATCTTGGTCTGGGGACCGTGGTACCGTGCTCTGGTGAAGCTTGGTGCGTGCTCCTTCCTTGTCAGACGAGTGACTTGACCTGGTCTGGAGACCGTTCCTTTATACTAGTGGACAAGAGTTGGCTACTTCCGTGTCAGACGAGTGACTTGACATAGGATGGAGAAGGACACTTAACACTAATGAGCTTGTCGGCGTGCCTCGTTCTCGACTTGATTGTCTTGATGTGAGGACCGTGCGGACCACACCAGTAAGCTTACACATGCTCGTTACAAGTTGTATAAGTTGACCCGTTTGGCCCGGTTGCCTTGCACATGATGGTGTTGACCATGTTCGGTTAACAGGTCGTGTGTCGAGGTGGTCGGCCTTGGTAGTAGGATGTCTTGTGCATGTGACGTGTTGACCTGGTTTGGTCGGTGTGTCGTCGTGTACGAGATGACCTACTTACCCGTCAGTTTTCCAAGTTGTATCATGTGTTGACTTAGTTGACGTGTCATGTGCTTGGATGATTAGCGTACGGGTCATGTATGGTGCGCTTGCTTCAGTTGAAGGGATGTACTAGTACAGTTGTATTAATTGTTTATTTCACGATCTGGTCTTTTGGCTGGATCGTGAAAAACGCTAAGTCCCAAATCCTGAACTCGAGAAGAAAGCGCCAATGACAACGTTTTTGACTGGAGCTCCCTAGCATTCGGCTCTTTTCTACTTTGAAGGGATGCACTGTTGTATGAATTGTTTATTCACGAACTGGTCGTTTGATTGGATCGTGAAAAAAATCGCTAAGTCCCAAATCCTGAACTCGACAGGAAAGCGCTGATTGCAAACATTTTGACTGGAAGTCCCTTGAAAATGGCGTTTTCGTTATTGGCATTATGTGGCACGTTTATTGTGGCTAGAACATTAATTATTCACCAAATGGCACCAAAGCTTGGCAAAAGTCGCGAAACACTCCTATCTCGACGCACCAGCAATCGCAACTTGATGCAAAATAAATTGCACAAGCTAATGATACTTGTACCATGCACAGTACACCGTACCAAAATATACCCCTGAAAGTGTGCAATTTGGTGCTACCCTAGGGAATATGTATGGGGAAGCCTAGCTACGTGTGTCGCACGTTCCAAGTTGCATGGACGTCGAACAGAGGCATGCAAAAGCACCTATCTAGGGAATTACTCTACGTTCTAGTAGCAAGTGCGATTTTCCGGTCCAGCACGGCAGTACGCCTGCACGCATACACTCCATGTACCAAAATGTACCAACCTAGGCGTTGCTCAGTAGCTTTTGGCGGCACATAGAAAAAGTATTCGAGTTCAGATTTTTGGAACTTAGCGTATTTTTTAAAACTAACAACGAAAATTAAATTATAAATCGGTAAACGGCTAGGAGTTGCTCAGCAGCTTTTTGCGCAACGTGGCAAAAGTATTCGAGTTCAGATTTCTGGGACGTAGCGTATTTTTCAATCATAATAAACCGAATCAAACATAACAATGATGAAACTTACACCATGTCCCAAGGTTGTGCACAAAACGTAACGATAAAGTGCTGGCGAAGTTAGAGGTGCACCAAAATTGTGTACCGATCAGGAAAGTACTCTACGTTCCTATGATTTGGGTGAAAAGTGTTGATTAACTGCTGGTTAGAATAGACAGTTGCTTATCATACACATCGCAAACGAACACCCCTTAGTGAGCATTAGCAAAAGTCAATGGCACAAAGCAATTGCAATACAAACTGATCAAGTACATTAAAGAACGCTAAGTACCAGGACTTCTTTCCAAGAATGGTGTCCGCGACGGGAGGGCAAGCGTCCTTCCCAGGTTTTCCTAGTAAACCTTGTATGGTAAACATACCCAAGCGTGTCTGTAAGCACGCAACGAAAGTCACGAACGGGCACATACCTAGGGAATGTACTCTACGTACTTGGACTTTTGTCCAAGAATGGTGTCCGCGACGGTCGGGCACTGCGACGCAATAACCAAATCCTAGGATTGTAACTTTAGTGTGCACAAACATAAACATTAACGCGTTCGCTCGGGCTGCGCCGTCCGTGTTGAACACAAATGTGGGTGATTATATGCGTGGAGGGACAAAAACATACGAGGAGGAGACAGTTTTCTGCACGATGTGCACAGAGCTCATTTCGTCGTCCCGGGCGAATGGAAAACACAAACATCGCGAGTATCGTTCTAGGTTTCTGTCTATAAAAGGGCAGGCCAAAAGGTGACCGGTTGAGATAAGCATTTTAAGCATACAAACACTTTATTGGAACTTTTGATACAAAAACAAGGTACGTACATGTAGGTTGTACCAACATGGACATCTATGAACGCGTACGCTCGGGCTGCGCCCTCCGTCTTGTACTTTCCTGATCGGTACACAGTTTTGGTGCACTGCTATTCCGACCGGCAACTTGTACCAACATATACATCCATGAACGCGTAAGTAGTGTACTTTCCTGATCGGTACACACTGTTGGTGCACGGCATAAGAAAAGAGCTAAAATGGTCAAACTCAATCCATTTCAACAATAGATAGTCGATAGTAGCTGTGCCGATGAAGTAGGGCACGATGCAAGTTAATGTTGTTTAATGAATAACATGTCCGCCATACATTTCAGTACAAAATTGCTCGGTCAGACCTACAAAGTGCTATATCTCGAATACGAGGCGTCGGACTGGGGGTTGTAGAACAATTTTAAGTTCGTCTAATGATTCTACATCCGATTCTGGATAGCGGTTTTTTGACCACTTTTCAATATTTTGTGACACCCCGAACCTAGGGGCAGCTCCCTAGCTTTTTTCAAAAATGTGCACCGAACGGGCCGGAGAGCTCGTGTGGCTCAAAACATGTTTTTCGCTAAAACACCTCAAAACGTGTAAGGAACGCACCCTAGATGATGAAAAGTGCAATCAGAATGTCAATCGACAACTTTGTTGGGGGTACCATTTTACTCTACGGGCCAGTAGCTTAGGCGCGCCAACAGCGCTTTCCTTTCGGGTTCCCATTTTTGCCCTCCTGGGATTATGATCATTTGTTCATTGCCTACTATAGGGAGGGTACCTTGCTACGAGGTCAAACATGAAGATTGCACCAAATCGTAGTTTTTACCTCTATTTAGTCGTAGGAGCATGGTTTGCAGTGGCAGTGGGTCATTAAGCCCCCGTTTGGGTCATACGTCCCTCCGCGATAAAAATCGTCGTATGCCTATAGTCCGAACTAATGAAGCAAAAGTGGTGTCTGGTGGGCTCTGCCGATGATTTTAACCTATGATTTTGAGCTTCCACCCTATCAAAACGTTCCTGGAGCAGTACATCACGGGTCTACGGACCCAAAGACTTCGTCGTGATGGTTTCTAGTAAAAAGTTGTAACAGCTAAGGGTTTTGAATACGCGTATATTAACCATTGCTTGAAACTAAGCTTCGTTGTCTTTAAACTCTGCAAGACCAATCGAACTTCTTAGGGAAACCCGAAGGATTCACGCTAAGCTCGATGAGCTATAATGGGTAGTGGTGCATGATCTGGTGTTCCTTGGATCTAATCCAATGAATAAATTTATGAGGGTATATATGGTGCAGGGCACAAAGCGTGATGAAACCGGGTCTCCCTACCAAATGTGGCATATTTTTTCCCTGAGAGCGAAGCTCAGACCCACGTAGGGGAGAGCGAAGTGGAACTTAAATGTTCTATGCAGCAAATGTTCGCCATGCGGATAAACAAGTTGGAATAGTTCAATGTAGTGTAATGCAAACACGAATCGCAATAACGATACGGGACCCAGAAGCAATTCTGCGGATCCCTCGGGGAGTGGTGAGTTGATATAAATTAGAGGTGAAAGTCCAAGTTGTTCAAGCTCCGGCTCGGCAGCCGATACGAGGTTCCTGTTGGGCTTTGTACATCGCGCAGAGGCGCCGTTCGGTTCTAGCAATGATTCCCGCCACCATGTTCCATGCGTGCAGAGATCCGTTAGAGCTCGTTCAATGTGTCCCGCCGTGATTACGAAAAAGTCCAACAGTTGACCAAGTTGGGGTGCGTCAAGTAAACGCGCAGAGATGCCGTTCGGTTTAGAGCAATGTCTCCCGTATCACGTTGGAGTTCTTCCACTAGTGCAGAGAGATCGCTGAACCGTTCAATGTGTCCCGTCGTGGTGTGCTTGTACCGAACACTTAGGATACACCATGCTTTGTTGGTTTGGGATAGGAGTGGTCGCGCAACTGCCTCCACGCCGCAAAGTGCCAGTTCGGATTGAAGGTCAACTTTAGCCGTTCAATGCATCAGTCGGTGGGTGTTCAGATGGCATCACAACTTCCCTAGGTGCTTAAGTTGATTGGGTTGTAAAACATGTGCACATGCGCAGAGTATCGTGCGTACTAGCAAAGTCTCCCGTCACGGTGGTTATGAATGAGTTCCATTCAGTGCAGAGAGATCGTTAGTGCGTGCAATGTGTACCAGTCGATGTGTCGTACCGGAATACAACCCCGCTTAGAGGCCCGTCGCTCGAAGAGGACAAGCAAGAGTGCGCAGAGTGCCGTACTGGCCTAGCAATGTCTCCAGACAGACGTAGGAACACCCGACGCAGTGCAGAGAGTAGATCCGCTAGCCGTGTGCAATGCATCCGACGTTGTCTGCTTGTGCAGTCTATCGAGTGGCGCCAACGACGCTCCGGCGTCACAGAACAAATCTCGGTGGTCACGGGGACTTGCGCCTCGCGTGATCAAGAGTGTAGTTCGTGTTCAAGCAATTGACTCGAATTCTGGTTGATCCTACCAGTGATATACGCTCGTCTCAAAGGTTAAGCCATGCATGTCTAAGTACAAGCTTCCTAGAAAGTGAAACCGCATAAGGCTCAGTATAACAGCTATAATTTACAAGATCCTCATCCAAACAGTTACTTGGATAACTGTGGAAAAGCCAGAGCTAATACATGCATTATGCCGGGACTGTTGGCCTCCGGGTCGGCGGAACTGGTGCACTTATTAGTTAAACCAATCGCCTCCGGGCGCTTTGAGTTGAAATCTGGATAAGGATGCCGATCGTACGGTCGCTTGCGACTGACGACAGATCTTTCAAATGTCTGCCCTATCAACTATTGATGGTAGTGTAGAGGACTACCATGGTTGCGACGGGTAACGGGGAATCAGGGTTCGATTCCGGAGAGGGAGCCTGAGAAATGGCTACCACATCCAAGGAAGGCAGCAGGCGCGTAAATTACCCAATCCCGGCACGGGGAGGTAGTGACGAGAATAACAATATGGACCTCTCTAACGATGGTCCATAATTGGAATGAGTTGAGCATAAATCCTTTTGCAAGGATCAAGTGGAGGGCAAGTCTGGTGCCAGCAGCCGCGGTAATTCCAGCTCCACTAGCGTATATTAAAGTTGTTGCGGTTAAAACGTTCGAAGTTGATACCCCGTCCAGACTCGCGTCCGTCGCGGGCGCCCGGCCTCTCGGTTGGGACCGTCCGTGTACGCGCTCGCGGCTGCGACTCACAATGGTGTACCTGGGCGTTCTACTCCGTGACGGGTCAGGACTTGTCGCCGCGACCTCGTCGGTCAAGGTCTTGTTCGACCCAGCTTCATGGTGCCCGGGAACTCTCGTTTACCTTGAACAAATTAGAGTGCTCAAAGCAGGCTAGTTCAAAGCGTCCGGTCCTCCGGGGCCGGCGTTGGCCGAGAATAATTTTGCATGGAATAATGGAACATGACCTCGGTCTGAGTGGTTTCGTTGGTTTGTAATAGACCAAGAGGTAATGATTAACAGAAGTAGTCGGGGGCATTGGTATTACGGCGCGAGAGGTGAAATTCGTAGACCGTCGTAGGACCCACAGAAGCGAAAGCGTTTGCCAAGGATGCTTTCATTAATCAAGAACGAAAGTTAGAGGATCGAAGGCGATTAGATACCGCCCTAGTTCTAACCGTAAACGATGCCAATTAGCAATTGGGAGACGCTACCTACCTTCGGTGCTCTCAGTAGCTTCCGGGAAACCAAAATCGGGTTCCGGGGGAAGTATGGTTGCAAAGTTGAAACTTAAAGGAATTGACGGAAGGGCACCACAAGAAGTGGAGCTTGCAGTTGCGTGTGACATTTCAAAGCGAGCAGACTTGCCTCCACGTAGCTCCGGGTGAAAGTTAAAAAAGTGCATGTAAAATGCAATATAACCTAACAAATTGTGGATATTCTTGTAGATGAGTGCAAAACCAAACTGTGTGTGTGAAATTCAGCTCAAAATAAGTGGAAATAAACGATATAAAAGTGATTAATAATTCCGTGACGTCACACCATACGTTTGTATGGGGAAAACTTTGCGCTCCAAAAACACAGGTGTACTTTATATATTTCGGAAAATAAAAGTGATAAGGTGATAGATCTCGCCGAGATCTGTACAGTGACGGTTTTCCCGTGAAGAAATATCAAGCGGAAAGTGTTTTAAAGTGCATAGAAAAGTTTTTGAATTTGGAATTTATGGCGTGGGTAAAATGGCTACGGCCCGTGAAAATTTCTAATCTTCGGGTTGGGCCAGTTTGTTCAAAGTGACAAGTTTGACAACCGCCTGACAACGTTCGGCGCCGCCATTTTCGCCGTCGTAGAAATGTCAGATCGATACGGTGAAACATTTCAAGAACTAGTTTAAAAGGTCCGTTGAAAGTGCAGTGGAAGAAGAAAATTATCGTGAAAGTTTTCAAGATTTTTTCAAAAAGGCGTTGAGAGTGAAATCGTGGTGAAGTGTTCGAAATATTTCCGATCGTTAATTTCAAAACCGGCCGTTGGTGAACTTTTCGGGGCCGGTTTTGAATTTAACGGCCAAGTGAGTGAAAAGCTACACGGCGAGGCGGAAGACGGACGTTTAGAGTGTAGTGTGTGGATTCAAAAGTGCATGGACACACGTTTCTGCTAGTTTATGGTGTATTATTGAAGTGTTGAAGTGTCGGGCACAAGTGCTCAGAAAAATTTGAAACGGCGGTTATCGGAGGAAATACAGCGGCACACAACAGCGAAGTTTTGCAGCGGCACGTTCAAGTTGTAGCGGCGGGACAGAGGTTTCGCTACTCGCTTAGCGAAGACACGAACCAGCCAACGTGTCGCCACATATGCTGAAAAAGATAACGGGTCACGCCATCTGTTGGCAATAAGATCAGCCAAGACAAAACCATCGACGGGGTTGCGTGGTGTCATCTATCTTCGGCTAGGAGAAGAAGAAATCGTTGCCATCTTCAATTGGATAATGCAGGCTGGAAGCTCAAGTCAGGGCGACCGGCCTTAAAATAAAAGCTCGCTCAGCGAAACTAATGGTTGCGAAACATTAAGAAGCATGGATCGCAATTTAAGGCCACGGCTGACGTCTGTGGACTGTAGCTTGGGGCAGTCCCGAAAAGACTGTAACGTCGTCCAAGATCGACACTGGGCGTACGTCCCTGGCTACACGGACAAACGAGGAAAGCGAGATTCGTTTGCACCTTATGTTGCAGGCGGAGAAGGCCGAAAAGGCCGAACTGCTAAAGACGGTGGCAAGTCTCCAGGCCACAGTGGAGGGCCTGCAAAAGCAGCTGGCGGACGCTCTGCAGGCCAGGTTATCCGCTGAAGCGGAAGCAAAAAAGGAGCGCGATGCCATGCTGGCTGAGATCCGGGACCTGGGGCAGCAACTGCGCCAGGAGCTCTCCTGGCAACGCGGCATGCAGCAACAGCAGCAACCGCAACCTGGCCCATCTATGATAGCGGCGGTATCTTTGCGGGCCCCCAGGAGTCGATGGGGAAAACAACCGGCAGTTGGAGCAGCCTAGCTTCGCCGATGTTGTTCGCCGCAAATACCGCGGTATGGCCAAGGGAAGCCCCGACAGCCCCCAGCAGCAGCAGCAACAGCAGCAACAACATCAGCAGCAGCAGCAGCAGCAGCAGCGGCAGCCACAGCGACAGGCGGTCGCCGGCACGCAGCAGCAGCAACAACGTCGGCAGCAGCAGCAACAACAGCAGCAGCAACAACACCAGCAGCGGCCAACTTCTGTACAGGCGCATCGTAGCGAGCAGTTGCGCCAGGAGCGACGGCGTCCAGCACGCCCTCGGCAGGACCAGCTCATCTTTGAGCCGGCCGAGGGCTGCTCTTACAAGGCGCTCTTCGAAAAGATCCGCCTGAATCAGCGCCTGGCGGAGGAGAACAAGCACGTGCATCAGGGCTACCGCACGACCCGCGACTTCCTTCGCCTTACACTCAAAAGGATGCAGATGCCGCTGTGCTGCTGCAGCGCATCCAGGAGGAGGTCGGTGATTTGGCCACTGGCCGGATCATCACGGAGATGGCCGAGGTGATGATTACCGGCATCGATATGTTGGCCACAAAGAGGATGTGGAACGCGGTCTGCAGCGGGCGCTGGAACGCACAGTAGTTGCAGCAACCACGTCCTTGTGGGAGCGTCGTGATGGGACGCAGCGTGCCCGTGTCCGACTTCCACGGAGGGACGCTGACCTTCTGGCGGACAAACGTATCCTTGTTGGATACTCGGCGTGCCTGGTGCGCAGCGCGCCAAAACAGCAGCGAAGCGCGGTTCGCTGTTTCCGCTGCTTGGAGCGTGGACACACCACTGCAGACTGCGCCGGCGTGGATCGTTCCGGCCTATGCCTGCGCTGCGGAGCCACGGATCACCGCGCGGCATCATGCACCTGCGATCCGAAGTGCATCGTTTGTGGCGGCCCACACCGCATCGCCGCCCCCATGTGCCCAGGCCCGCAACCACAATGTTGAACGTCCTGCAGTTCAACGCCAACCATTGCGAGAACGCCCAGGACCTGGCGTTGCATGTGTTGACCACCGAGGGTCTTGACGTTCTGCTCTTGTCCGAGCCCTATTGCGTACCGCGCAATAACGGCAATTGGGTAACGGACGAGAGTAAGACGGTTGCCATCGTCGTCAACGGCAACCGGCTGCCGATACAGCGTATCAGGCACCGTCAGACCCTCGGTGTGGTTGCGGCCGACGTCGGTGGAATCGCTGTGGTGAGCTGCTATGTGTCGCCGCAGACAGGAGTCCCAGAGTTCCGAAGCGTTATGGAAAAGATCGACCTGATCGTCCGCGGGTGCAGCCGGGTTCTCCTGGCCGGCGATTTCAACGCCATGCACCTGGACTGGGGAAGCAGCAGGACTTGCCCGAAGGGCTTGGAGCTTCTCCAGTTGGCGGACAACCTCGGGCTGGTGCTACTGAACAAGGCAGACTGTCTGCCAACGTTCAAGGGAACCGAGCGGACACAACTCGGTTTCCGCCCAGCCGACCGGACGTTACGTTCGCCAGTAGTGTGATCAGCCGTCTCGACCCGCGCGAGGACAGCGCCCGAGGCTGGCGCGTTCCCGACGTGGTAACGCTCAGTGATCACCGTTACGTCCGGTACGAGGTTGGCGTGAGTCCACCATCATCGAGGGATCGGGCAGCACGGCGTGGACAGCGCCCGGCCCGCGTAAGCAATGCCGGTACGCGCTGGAAGACCAGTCAGTTTGACTCCCAGCTTTTCGAGAAAGCGCTGGCCATGACTGGGTTCGCCCGTCAAGCTAACAGCGTCGAAAGCTTGGTCGAGTCGCTGACCAGCGTCTGCGACGAGACGATGTCGCGGGTCTTCCCAGCGCAGGACCACACAGGTCGGCCAGCTTACTGGTGGACTCCGGCGATCCAGACGATGATCGAAGAACTCTCCAGAAAGGAGCAAATGGCGATGAGGACCATTCCGCCCAACGAACAGCTCCAAACGGAACTCGCAGCTGCCAGGGAGAGCCTTCGGAAGGCTATTCGTGTGAGCAAGAACGAGGCGTTCGACCGGTTCTTGCTGTCGATCAGGGAGGACGAAACCGGAAACTTTTTCCGGAAAGTCTTTCACTGGTTCCAGGCGGCCCGCTCAGCCCCGGAACGCGATCCAGCAGAACTGCAGCGAATTGTCGACGCCCTGTTCCCGGTTCATCCGCCGGTAGAGTGGCCTGATCTCCGAGTTGGCAACATGGCGCCGCTCCGATCGATCGGCCTGACCGAGCTGGATCAAATAGCAGCCAGCATGCACCCGCGGAAGGCTCCTGGGCTTGATGGAGTACCGAACGCCGCCCTTACGGTTGCTCTCAGGCAGCAACCGGAGCCCTTCCGCCGGGTGTTTCAGGAGTGCCTGGACACGTCCTGCTTTCCGCAGCCGTGGAAAAAGCAGCGACTGGTGCTCCTGCCAAAGCCGGGCAAGTCACCGGGCGAGCCGTCGTCCTTCCGCCCGATTTGCCTGCTCGATAATACGGGCAAGGCTTTGGAGCGGCTGCTGCTGAACCGGCTCAACGAATATATCGAGGATCCAGAGAGTCCGCAACTGTCCGAGCAGCAGTTCGGATTCCGGCGAGGGCGATCGACTCTGCAGGCCATACAGCAAGTCGTGGACGCGGGACGAAGGGCGAAGTCCTTTGGCAGGACAAACAACCGTGACCGGCGCTGCCTCATGGTTGTGGCCCTGGACGTCCGTAACGCGTTTAACACGGCTAGCTGGCAGAGCATCGCCGAGGCGCTCCAGGCGAAGGGAGTCCCGGTGCAGTTGTGCCGCATACTGCAGGACTACTTCGCCGACAGGGAGCTTACGTACGACACGGCGGACGGGCCGGTTACCCGCCGAGTATCGGCAGGTGTTCCACAGGGGTCCATATTGGGCCCCACACTGTGGAACATAATGTACGACGGTGTGCTAGCCGTAGAGCTCCCTGAGGGCGCCTCCATCGTGGGATTCGCCGATGATCTTGCGATCCTGGCAGCGGGGACAACTCCTGAACACGCAGCAGCGATTGCGGAGGAAGCGGTGGCAGCGGTCAACAGCTGGATGGTGCGGCACAAACTCTCCCTGGCGCCGGAGAAGACGGAGCTGCTGATGGTGTCGAGCAAGCGAAGCGGATACAAAACATCCCTGTGAACATCTGTGGAGTGGAAGTGCGCTCGAAGCGGTCGATCCGCTACTTGGGGTCATGCTACACGACCACCTGTCGTGGCGCCCACACGTCGAGATGGTCGCGGACAAGGCCCTCCGTGTGGTGCGAGCATTGCGTGTCGTCATGCGCAACCACAGCGGCCCCCAAGTGAGCAAGCGGAAGCTGCTCGCCGCAGTGGCCGCGTCCATTATCCGCTATGGCGCACCCGTCTGGGCGGAAGCCTCGGACCTACAGTGGTGCAGGCGGATATTGGATCGCGTGCAGCGCCCCTAGCCCAGAACATCACGAGTGCCTTCCACTCCACGAGCTGCGAGGTAGCGGTGGTTTTAGCCGGAGAACTGCCATACCACCTCCTGGTGAAGGAAGACGCCCGCTGCTACAACCGACTGCAGTTAAGCCCGGACAGCAGTCGAGAGGCGATTCGCCAGGAGGAAAGGAGTCATCGCTGCAGCTGTGGCAGCAACAGTGGGACGACGAGGCGGCGAATAACACCAGCCGCTACTTACGTTGGGCCCACCGACAAGTGCCAGACGTGCGCCTGTGGACGGGGCGGAAACACGGAGAGGTAGATTTCTACCTCTCGCAGGTTCTCAGTGGACATGCCTTCGTCCACGAGTTCCTGCACGTGTTCGGGTTCGCTCCATCCCCGGACTGTCCCAGGTGCGCAGGGTCGGTCGAGTCGGTGGCCCACGTACTGTTCCAGTGTCCCCGCTTCGCGGATGTTCGCGCGGAGTTGCTGCACGGCGTCGACGAGGACAACCTCGGCAGCCGCCTGTTGGAGAGTGCGGAGTGGTGGGACCGCATCCAGCAGGCGGCTCGGCAGATCCTCTCCGTGCTGCAGGAGGACTGGCGGGAGGAGCAGCAAAACTTGGCAGCCGCCGAGGCTGCTCAGCCAGTTCCTGCATCCAGCCCGCCCGAGAACATGGCGGAGGCAGAGCGGAGACGGCTGATGCGACGCCGAGAGGTGCGCAACCGCAGCGCCCGGCGGATGCGGCAGCGGCGTCGGCAGGAGCGGCTCGGCGTGGACGAGGTCGTCCCGGCTATCTTGGCACGCGCAGCGGCCAATGACGACGCGGCCGACGACGTAGCGGAGCCGACAGGGGAGGTCGAGGAGGAGGAGGTCAGCCCTCCAGAGCCGCCAATCCCCCGCGCAGCCGGGGATTGCCTCCTCCCCACGCACGATGGAGATGCGGCGACTGCGGCGTAACTTTATGCAGCTCCAATACCGGGAAAGGCGTCGGGCCGGAGTGCTAGGAGCTGTTCCGCAGGGTCGCCAACGACGTGGGCGACTACCACCATCTGCAGCGGAAGTGGAGCGGCGTCGCATTAACCGGCGGCAGAGAGAGAGGCAGCGGCGGCTGGAGCAACGGCAAGCGGAGGTCGAGGCTCAGCCTCCCCCGTGGGACGAGCTGCCGAGCTCCCAGCTTGCCGAACGAAGAAGCAGCCTCACGGATGACGAGCGAGCTGCCGTAACATCGGCGAACGTGTCCGCGC
>NW_024412081.1:1662500-1670000 GCF_016920715.1 Anopheles arabiensis | reverse complement strand
TTGGATGGCACTGATGGTGGATCGTCCACGACGAAAGCCGTACTGCGCGTCCGAAAGCTGCGGTGAATCCGGGTCCTCGAGGTGTCTGTTCAGGCGATTGAGGATAAGCCGCTCCAGCACTTTGCCTAGTGCGTCCAGCATGCACAGTGGCCTGTAGGAGCTGCTTTCTCCGGGGCTTTACCTGGCTTGGGCAGCAGTACCAAGCGCTGCCGTTTCCACTGTTGCGGAAACGTACCAGTGTTGAGGCAGTCCTGGTACACACGGCAGAGAACCCCGGGTACTTCTCAATCGCGACCTTCACCGCAGCATTGGGGATCCCATCCAGTCCTGGCGCCTTCCTTAAAGCCATATGAGCCGCGATCTCCTGCAGCTCTTCGGGGGTCACACGTTCTAAATTGGACGCTCCCGAATCGACATCGCCGGTTTCCGGCCAAGAGACCGGTGGGTGGGTGGGGAACAGATCGGAAACGATCCGTCCCAGCTCGACCGGGTCTGTCTCAGGCGGTACACGACTGCCGCGCAGATGAGACAGAACAACCTGATACCCCACTCCAAACTCGTTCTCCTCGGCGATGTCGATAAGCTTAGCAAACTCTGCGCGTTTGCTAGCTTTAATGGCTTTCTCCAATCTGGTCTTCGCAGTCCGGTGCTCAGCTGCGGCGAGACTCCTCTCCTGCAGATCGGCGGTTAGGCGCATCCGTTCACGGGCCGCAATGCACTCATTCCGCAGCTCTTCAATTACCGGTGACCACCAAAAGACGTCGCGATGTTGATGCTGCAACACGTTGGGGGCCCGCTGCATGGCAATGTCGCACGCGTCGACCATTGCGTCGACTAGGCCAGCATGGGTCGTCGCCTGTTCCACAAAGTTCACGTCCTCGAGAGCAGAACGGAAGCTCTCTTCATGGAACTGCGTGGTAATCCATCGCCTACCAGCGCAGATAACGCGCTGCCGGCCGGCTGACGGACCACCATTCGACGACCCGCGGGACTGTTGTTCTGCTTCCCCAACGGTGTATGTCACCAGTTGGTGATCGGACCGGGCAAACTCGTGCACCTCCCACGTTTCTGGCCGAGCGATGGACTGAGTGGCGAAGCAGACGTCAATGACGCTGCTGGTGGCCGCTCCTCTGCCAATGAACGTGGGTTGATTCCCGGAGTTGACCACTTGTAGCTGGACACTCTGCACTAGCTGCAGCAGATCTTCACCTCTCTGGCTGTTCCTGGCACTACCCCACTCCGTGTGCCAGGCGTTAAAATCGCCGGCGATGACGACGTGGGAGTGGGATGATGCCTCCAGCTGAACAGCAGCCAGAAAGCCTTCATAGTCCTCCTCTGGGCGTCTGGGTCGAGCGTAGCAGCTAATGAAGACGATGCCACCAATCTGTGCAGCTACAACTCCAGGCACAGGACTGCGCCACACCCGCTGGATTGGGTAAGAGCTTGTAGCCACAACTGCTACCGATTTGGCGGCATCATACGCCCAACGCCCGTTGTTCGCCGGTGGTCGGTAGATGTCCGACAGGAGCAGGACGTCAGCACGGTGTTCACGCGCTGCTTGGAGCGCCAAGTCCTGCCCTGCCTGACAGTGATCCACATTGATTTGCGCAACTTTCAGATTGAAGGCGAAGCCGGATGTTCGCAGCTCATGTGCCCAATGCGATGAGGTCCACCGCAGGCCGCGCACTTGACGTCGCTGGAGCAGTCCCGGGCTTTGTGACCTTCACTGCCACACCGGATGCAGAGGTGCTGACGGTCTGTCGGGGAACGGCATGCGTGAGCAAGGTGGCCGCGCTCCAGGCATCGATAGCAGCGTTGGCGCTCAGGTGCTGCCTTTTCGACGCCTCTGACTTTGCTGATGCAGCCACACAGTCGGAGCTTCGAACCCTCGAGGGCAGCGGCAGCCTTAGCGGGCAGGCGGACTCGAGCTCGCTGGGTGCCATCTTGCAGCTCCCACGCGCTCACTCGGGCGATTTCAATCGGCTCCTGGAACTCTCCCTCAATGGCCTTTTGATGTCCTCTACTGTTGCCAGAGGATCGATGTTCGTTATCAGGACATCGGCCATGTCGGTGATCACCCGGGCTAGTCCGGCGTCACCAACAATCTCCTGAACTTCTGCACGGACCAGGCTGGCGTTGGCCGAATTGCTTAACTCCATTCGGAGGTTTGCGGCGTGGCTGCGCTTGCCCATTTTAAGGTGGTCTGCAAGGCCCTTGTGCGGGTCTTGTTTAACCGCATCCCGAACTTTCCGGTACAACGTGTACCAGGAGTGTCCGGCACTCGGGACCACCTCTATCTTGTCCGGCCTTGGCCAGACCTTTGCTGCTGCCGCTGCTGCTGTTGATGCGCCTGCTGCCGGAGTTGCGGCGGAACATACCGCTCACCCTGATGTTGCTGCTGACGCTGCTGCTGCTGTTGCTGCTGCTGACGCTGCTGCTGTCTACGCTGGTGCTGCTGCTGCTGTTGCTGCTGTGAGCCAGCGACCACCTGTTGCTGCTGCTGCTGCTGCTGCTGCTGCTGCTGCTGCTGCTGCTGTTGCTGTTGCTGCTGCTGCTGGGAACGTGGCTTACCCGTAGCTTTTCCGCGATATCTACGCCGCACGACCTCACTAAAGGTGAGTTCCGGCACAACGTCTACGCGGACGGCTGTCGATGCCTCGCTGCGCGGCGGCATGACTGCGCGCGACGTCGACGCGCGGGGCTGCTCCTGCTCGTGCTGGTTCCGCTGCTGCTGTTGTTGTTGCTGCTGCGGCTGCGCAGAGGATCGGCGTGGCAACGGAGTTGGAGGTTGACGCGAGCTAGCTGACGGTTGTCCGCCGGCAACCTTTGCTGCCAGTAAGGAGTTTAGAACGTCTCGGTCGCGCTGATGTGCGGCGGCGAGCTTCTCCATTTGCGCCTCCAGCTTTTCTTCACGGCGCTTCGCCTCCTCCTTCTCCTCCTGTAGCAGTTGGCACATGCCAGTTATCTGCTCAGAGAGGCGAGAATTTTGCTCCTTCATTTCCAAATTCTGCTCCTCTAGCCGCTGAATTGTTGCCTTAAGCAACTCGAGCTCCGGTGTGGTCGAGGCGGCCTTGGATGCCACGGCGGGCTTGTTGTTGCCTGTGACACTGACCCTAGGCAGCGCCACTCGAGGCTCGGTCACAAACAGCTTCGAGCCAGATGCCAAGCTGCTACGGCAGTCCACAGAGACTGACCTCGCACTCGCGCGCGTTGACATCCCGGATGATGCCATCATCTTTGCCGACTTTCAGGTTGGTGGGTTAAATAACCCTGGGGGTCGATGTGACCCCGGGGGTCGGTTGACCCCGGGGGTCGAGATGACCCCAAGTATGCAGCGCCGTCTAGCTGGTGTTCTGCCGCTCAATCGCTGCTGTAGAATCCTTCTTCCACGCTGGTTTTTCCACTATGGTCCGACTTGCGACCCCCTGGTGGGCTGGGGGGAGGGGTGGCGGGTGGCGAAAAATTACGAGAGGGTGCGTCGCTCACGTGGGGAATGGATCCGCACCAATCCCGAATTTTTCCGGCACTTTTTCACGTCCAAATTGCGCTGCCCGCTTTTTCGACCCTTTTTGAACTTTTTTTGAACACTTTGTCGGAGCGTGTTTACATACGTCTGTACCCGACGGCTACTCGATGAACACTCACACAGGGATAACTGGCTTGTGGCCGCCAAGCGTTCATAGCGACGTGGCTTTTTGATCCTTCGATGTCGGCTCTTCCTATCATTGTGAAGCAAAATTCACCAAGCGTAGGATTGTTCACCCTTTCAAGGGAACGTGAGCTGGGTTTAGACCGTCGTGAGACAGGTTAGTTTTACCCTACTGGTGTGTGCTTATAGTCGCTATCTTAACGGAATTCCTGTGCAGTACGAGAGGAACCACAGGTACGGACCACTGGCTCAATACTAGTCCGACCGGACTTTGGTATGACGCTACGTCCGCTGGATTATGCCTGAACGCCTCTAAGGTCGTAGCCAATCCGAGCTGATAGCGCTTCTCAAACCCATTAGGTGTTCGGAAGCTAGCGGGCCTAACAACCCTCTGAGATCCGTTGGAGTCTGCGTCTGCAGCCCGGCGTCTCATCCCGCTATACCTAGGCCGCAATGAGTGGAGTTCGCTGCACGTGTTAGTACCGTAACTGGGAACGCCGTTGGCTTGAGCTCTGCCCAACGTGGATATACCTAGTTTCGACACCTATCAACCGCCCGCAAACGACGGGACTTCAGGCTGGGAGCTGCGAGTTGTAGAGATGCGTTCGCATCGATCCTCTCAGGCGACCCATGCTTGGTGGTTTGTCCGTGTGCCCCTTCCTCGATGTGCGCAAGCTCGTCTTGGTCTGGGGACCACGTCGACACAGGGGATACTCTTGTGAGAGCATGAGTGTACTAAGTTGAGTGTAGCAAGGGAACGCGTGCCCCTTCCTCGTTGGCGTAACTAACCATCTTGGTCTGGGGACCGTGGTACCGTGCTCTGGTGAAGCTTGGTGCGTGCTCCTTCCTTGTCAGACGAGTGACTTGACCTGGTCTGGAGACCGTTCCTTTATACTAGTGGACAAGAGTTGGCTACTTCCGTGTCAGACGAGTGACTTGACATAGGATGGAGAAGGACACTTAACACTAATGAGCTTGTCGGCGTGCCTCGTTCTCGACTTGATTGTCTTGATGTGAGGACCGTGCGGACCACACCAGTAAGCTTACACATGCTCGTTACAAGTTGTATAAGTTGACCCGTTTGGCCCGGTTGCCTTGCACATGATGGTGTTGACCATGTTCGGTTAACAGGTCGTGTGTCGAGGTGGTCGGCCTTGGTAGTAGGATGTCTTGTGCATGTGACGTGTTGACCTGGTTTGGTCGGTGTGTCGTCGTGTACGAGATGACCTACTTACCCGTCAGTTTTCCAAGTTGTATCATGTGTTGACTTAGTTGACGTGTCATGTGCTTGGATGATTAGCGTACGGGTCATGTATGGTGCGCTTGCTTCAGTTGAAGGGATGTACTAGTACAGTTGTATTAATTGTTTATTTCACGATCTGGTCTTTTGGCTGGATCGTGAAAAACGCTAAGTCCCAAATCCTGAACTCGAGAAGAAAGCGCCAATGACAACGTTTTTGACTGGAGCTCCTAGCATTCGGCTCTTTTCTACTTTGAAGGGATGCACTGTTGTATGAATTGTTTATTCACGAACTGGTCGTTTGATTGGATCGTGAAAAAATCGCTAAGTCCCAAATCCTGAACTCGACAGGAAAGCGCTGATTGCAAACATTTTGACTGGAAGTCCCTTGAAAATGGCGTTTTCGTTATTGGCATTATGTGGCACGTTTATTGTGGCTAGAACATTAATTATTCACCAAATGGCACCAAAGCTTGGCAAAAGTCGCGAAACACTCCTATCTCGACGCACCAGCAATCGCAACTTGATGCAAAATAAATTGCACAAGCTAATGATACTTGTACCATGCACAGTACACCGTACCAAAATATACCCCTGAAAGTGTGCAATTTGGTGCTACCCTAGGGAATATGTATGGGGAAGCCTAGCTACGTGTGTCGCACGTTCCAAGTTGCATGGACGTCGAACAGAGGCATGCAAAAGCACCTATCTAGGGAATTACTCTACGTTCTAGTAGCAAGTGCGATTTTCCGGTCCAGCACGGCAGTACGCCTGCACGCATACACTCCATGTACCAAAAATGTACCAACCTAGGCGTTGCTCAGTAGCTTTTGGCGGCACATAGAAAAAGTATTCGAGTTCAGATTTTTGGAACTTAGCGTATTTTTAAAACTAACAACGAAAATTAAATTATAAATCGGTAAACGGCTAGGAGTTGCTCAGCAGCTTTTTGCGCAACGTGGCAAAAGTATTCGAGTTCAGATTTCTGGGACGTAGCGTATTTTTCAATCATAATAAACCGAATCAAACATAACAATGATGAAACTTACACCATGTCCCAAGGTTGTGCACAAAACGTAACGATAAAGTGCTGGCGAAGTTAGAGGTGCACCAAAATTGTGTACCGATCAGGGAAAGTACTCTACGTTCCTATGATTTGGGTGAAAAGTGTTGATTAACTGCTGGTTAGAATAGACAGTTGCTTATCATACACATCGCAAACGAACACCCCTTAGTGAGCATTAGCAAAAGTCAATGGCACAAAGCAATTGCAATACAAACTGATCAAGTACATTAAAGAACGCTAAGTACCAGGACTTCTTTCCAAGAATGGTGTCCGCGACGGGAGGGCAAGCGTCCTTCCCAGGTTTTCCTAGTAAACCTTGTATGGTAAACATACCCAAGCGTGTCTGTAAGCACGCAACGAAAGTCACGAACGGGCACATACCTAGGGAATGTACTCTACGTACTTGGACTTTTGTCCAAGAATGGTGTCCGCGACGGTCGGGCACTGCGACGCAATAACCAAATCCTAGGATTGTAACTTTAGTGTGCACAAACATAAACATTAACGCGTTCGCTCGGGCTGCGCCGTCCGTGTTGAACACAAATGTGGGTGATTATATGCGTGGAGGGACAAAAACATACGAGGAGGAGACAGTTTTCTGCACGATGTGCACAGAGCTCATTTCGTCGTCCCGGGCGAATGGAAAAACACAAACATCGCGAGTATCGTTCTAGGTTTCTGTCTATAAAAGGGCAGGCCAAAAGGTGACCGGTTGAGATAAGCGTTTTAAGCATACAAACACTTTATTGGAACTTTTGATACAAAAACAAGGTACGTACATGTAGGTTGTACCAACATGGACATCTATGAACGCGTACGCTCGGGCTGCGCCCTCCGTCTTGTACTTTCCTGATCGGTACACAGTTTTGGTGCACTGCTATTCCGACCGGCAACTTGTACCAACATATACATCCATGAACGCGTAAGTAGTGTACTTTCCCTGATCGGTACACACTGTTGGTGCACGGCATAAGAAAAGAGCTAAAATGGTCAAACTCAATCCATTTCAACAATAGATAGTCGATAGTAGCTGTGCCGATGAAGTAGGGCACGATGCAAGTTAATGTTGTTTAATGAATAACATGTCCGCCATACATTTCAGTACAAAATTGCTCGGTCAGACCTACAAAGTGCTATATCTCGAATACGAGGCGTCGGACTGGGGGTTGTAGAACAATTTTAAGTTCGTCTAATGATTCTACATCCGATTCTGGATAGCGGTTTTTGACCACTTTTCAATATTTTGTGACACCCCGAACCTAGGGGCAGCTCCTAGCTTTTTCAAAAATGTGCACCGAACGGGCCGGAGAGCTCGTGTGGCTCAAAACATGTTTTTCGCTAAAACACCTCAAAACGTGTAAGGAACGCACCCTAGATGATGAAAAGTGCAATCAGAATGTCAATCGACAACTTTGTTGGGGGTACCATTTTACTCTACGGGCCAGTAGCTTAGGCGCGCCAACAGCGCTTTCCTTTCGGGTTCCCATTTTTGCCCTCCTGGGATTATGATCATTTGTTCATTGCCTACTATAGGAGGGTACCTTG
>NW_024412081.1:1650000-1652500 GCF_016920715.1 Anopheles arabiensis | reverse complement strand
GGACACTTAACACTAATGAGCTTGTCGGCGTGCCTCGTTCTCGACTTGATTGTCTTGATGTGAGGACCGTGCGGACCACACCAGTAAGCTTACACATGCTCGTTACAAGTTGTATAAGTTGACCCGTTTGGCCCGGTTGCCTTGCACATGATGGTGTTGACCATGTTCGGTTAACAGGTCGTGTGTCGAGGTGGTCGGCCTTGGTAGTAGGATGTCTTGTGCATGTGACGTGTTGACCTGGTTTGGTCGGTGTGTCGTCGTGTACGAGATGACCTACTTACCCGTTAGTTTTCCAAGTTGTATCATGTGTTGACTTAGTTGACGTGTCATGTGCTTGGATGATTAGCGTACGGGTCATGTATGGTGCGCTTGCTTCAGTTGAAGGGATGTACTAGTACAGTTGTATTAATTGTTTATTTCACGATCTGGTCTTTTGGCTGGATCGTGAAAAAACGCTAAGTCCCAAATCCTGAACTCGAGAAGAAAGCGCCAATGACAACGTTTTTGACTGGAGCTCCCTAGCATTCGGCTTTTTCTACTTTGAAGGGATGCACTGTTGTATGAATTGTTTATTCACGAACTGGTCGTTTGATTGGATCGTGAAAAAATCGCTCAGTCCCAAATCCTGAACTCGACAGGAAAGCGCTGATTGCAAACATTTTGACTGGAAGTCCCTTGAAAATGGCGTTTTCGTTATTGGCATTATGTGGCACGTTTATTGTGGCTAGAACATTAATTATTCACCAAATGGCACCAAAGCTTGGCAAAAGTCGCGAAACACTCCTATCTCGACGCACCAGCAATCGCAACTTGATGCAAAATAAATTGCACGAGCTAATGATACTTGTACCATGCACAGTACACCGTACCAAAATATACCCCTGAAAGTGTGCAATTTGGTGCTACCCTAGGGAATATGTATGGGGAAGCCTAGCTACGTGTGTCGCACGTTCCAAGTTGCATGGACGTCGAACAGAGGCATGCAAAAGCACCTATCTAGGGAATTACTCTACGTTCTAGTAGCAAGTGCGATTTTCCGGTCCAGCACGGCAGTACGCCTGCACGCATACACTCCATGTACCAAAAATGTACCAACCTAGGCGTTGCTCAGTAGCTTTTGGCGGCACATAGAAAAAGTATTCGAGTTCAGATTTTTGGGACTTAGCGTATTTTTAAAACTAATAACGAAAATTAAATTATAAATCGGTAAACGGCTAGGAGTTGCTCAGTAGCTTTTTGCGCAACGTGGCAAAAGTATTCGAGTTCAGATTTCTGGGACGTAGCGTATTTTTCAATCATAATAAACCGAATCAAACATAACAATGATGAAACTTACACCATGTCCCAAGGTTGTGCACAAAACGTAACGATAAAGTGCTGGCGAAGTTAGAGGTGCACCAAAATTGTGTACCGATCAGGAAAGTACTCTACGTTCCTATGATTTGGGTGAAAAGTGTTGATTAACTGCTGGTTAGAATAGACAGTTGCTTATCATACACATCGCAAACGAACACCCCTTAGTGAGCATTAGCAAAAGTCAATGGCACAAAGCAATTGCAATACAAACTGATCAAGTACATTAAAGAACGCTAAGTACCAGGACTTCTTTCCAAGAATGGTGTCCGCGACGGGAGGGCAAGCGTCCTTCCCAGGTTTTCCTAGTAAACCTTGTATGGTAAACATACCCAAGCGTGTCTGTAAGCACGCAACGAAAGTCACGAACGGGCACATACCTAGGGAATGTACTCTACGTACTTGGACTTTTGTCCAAGAATGGTGTCCGCGACGGTCGGGCACTGCGACGCAATAACCAAATCCTAGGATTGTAACTTTAGTGTGCACAAACATAAACATTAACGCGTTCGCTCGGGCTGCGCCGTCCGTGTTGAACACAAATGTGGGTGATTATATGCGTGGAGGGACAAAAACATACGAGGAGGAGACAGTTTTCTGCACGATGTGCACAGAGCTCATTTCGTCGTCCCGGCGAATGGAAAAACACAAACATCGCGAGTATCGTTCTAGGTTTCTGTCTATAAAAGGGCAGGCCAAAAGGTGACCGGTTGAGATAAGCATTTTAAGCATACAAACACTTTATTGGAACTTTTGATACAAAAACAAGGTACGTACATGTAGGTTGTACCAACATGGACATCTATGAACGCGTACGCTCGGGCTGCGCCCTCCGTCTTGTACTTTCCTGATCGGTACACAGTTTTGGTGCACTGCTATTCCGACCGGCAACTTGTACCAACATATACATCCATGAACGCGTAAGTAGTGTACTTTCCCTGATCGGTACACACTGTTGGTGCACGGCATAAGAAAAGAGCTAAAATGGTCAAACTCAATCCATTTCAACAATAGATAGTCGATAGTAGCTGTGCCGATGAAGTAGGGCACGATGCAAGTTAATGTTGTTTAATGAATAACATGTCCGCCATACATTTCAGTACAAAATTGCTCGGTCAGACCTACAAAGTGCTATATCTCGAATACG
>NW_024412081.1:1632500-1635000 GCF_016920715.1 Anopheles arabiensis | reverse complement strand
TTGAAGGGATGCACTGTTGTATGAATTGTTTATTCACGAACTGGTCGTTTGATTGGATCGTGAAAAAAAATCGCTCAGTCCCAAATCCTGAACTCGACAGGAAAGCGCTGATTGCAAACATTTTGACTGGAAGTCCCTTGAAAATGGCGTTTTCGTTATTGGCATTATGTGGCACGTTTATTGTGGCTAGAACATTAATTATTCACCAAATGGCACCAAAGCTTGGCAAAAGTCGCGAAACACTCCTATCTCGACGCACCAGCAATCGCAACTTGATGCAAAATAAATTGCACGAGCTAATGATACTTGTACCATGCACAGTACACCGTACCAAAATATACCCCTGAAAGTGTGCAATTTGGTGCTACCCTAGGGAATATGTATGGGGAAGCCTAGCTACGTGTGTCGCACGTTCCAAGTTGCATGGACGTCGAACAGAGGCATGCAAAAGCACCTATCTAGGGAATTACTCTACGTTCTAGTAGCAAGTGCGATTTTCCGGTCCAGCACGGCAGTACGCCTGCACGCATACACTCCATGTACCAGAAATGTACCAACCTAGGCGTTGCTCAGTAGCTTTTAGCGGCACATAGAAAAAGTATTCGAGTTCAGATTTTTGGACTTAGCGTATTTTTAAAACTAATAACGAAAATTAAATTTTAAATCGGTAAACGGCTAGGAGTTGCTCAGTAGCTTTTGGCGGCACATAGAAAAAGTATTCGAGTTCAGATTTTTGGGACTTAGCGTATTTTTAAAACTAATAACGAAAATTAAATTATAAATCGGTAAACGGCTAGGAGTTGCTCAGTAGCTTTTGCGCAACGTGGCAAAAGTATTCGAGTTCAGATTTCTTGGACGTAGCGTATTTTTCAATCATAATAAACCGAATCAAACATAACAATGATGAAACTTACACCATGTCCCAAGGTTGTGCACAAAACGTAACGATAAAGTGCTGGCGAAGTTAGAGGTGCACCAAAATTGTGTACCGATCAGGGAAAGTACTCTACGTTCCTATGATTTGGGTGAAAAGTGTTGATTAACTGCTGGTTAGAATAGACAGTTGCTTATCATACACATCGCAAACGAACACCCCTTAGTGAGCATTAGCAAAAGTCAATGGCACAAAGCAATTGCAATACAAACTGATCAAGTACATTAAAGAACGCTAAGTACCAGGACTTCTTTCCAAGAATGGTGTCCGCGACGGGAGGGCAAGCGTCCTTCCCAGGTTTTCCTAGTAAACCTTGTATGGTAAACATACCCAAGCGTGTCTGTAAGCACGCAACGAAAGTCACGAACGGGCACATACCTAGGGAATGTACTCTACGTACTTGGACTTTTGTCCAAGAATGGTGTCCGCGACGGTCGGGCACTGCGACGCAATAACCAAATCCTAGGATTGTAACTTTAGTGTGCACAAACATAAACATTAACGCGTTCGCTCGGGCTGCGCCGTCCGTGTTGAACACAAATGTGGGTGATTATATGCGTGGAGGGACAAAAACATACGAGGAGGAGACAGTTTTCTGCACGATGTGCACAGAGCTCATTTCGTCGTCCCGGGCGAATGGAAAAACACAAACATCGCGAGTATCGTTCTAGGTTTCTGTCTATAAAAGGGCAGGCCAAAAGGTGACCGGTTGAGATAAGCATTTTAAGCATACAAACACTTTATTGGAACTTTTGATACAAAAACAAGGTACGTACATGTAGGTTGTACCAACATGGACATCTATGAACGCGTACGCTCGGGCTGCGCCCTCCGTCTTGTACTTTCCCTGATCGGTACACAGTTTTGGTGCACTGCTATTCCGACCGGCAACTTGTACCAACATATACATCCATGAACGCGTAAGTAGTGTACTTTCCCTGATCGGTACACACTGTTGGTGCACGGCATAAGAAAAGAGCTAAAATGGTCAAACTCAATCCATTTCAACAATAGATAGTCGATAGTAGCTGTGCCGATGAAGTAGGGCACGATGCAAGTTAATGTTGTTTAATGAATAACATGTCCGCCATACATTTCAGTACAAAATTGCTCGGTCAGACCTACAAAGTGCTATATCTCGAATACGAGGCGTCGGACTGGGGGTTGTAGAACAATTTTAAGTTCGTCTAATGATTCTACATCCGATTCTGGATAGCGGTTTTTGACCACTTTTCAATATTTTGTGACACCCCGAACCTAGGGGCAGCTCCTAGCTTTTTCAAAAATGTGCACCGAACGGGCCGGAGAGCTCGTGTGGCTCAAAACATGTTTTTCGCTAAAACACCTCAAAACGTGTAAGGAACGCACCCTAGATGATGAAAAGTGCAATCAGAATGTCAATCGACAACTTTGTTGGGGGTACCATTTTACTCTACGGGCCAGTAGCTTAGGCGCGCCAACAGCGCTTTCCTTTCGGGTTCCCATTTTTGCCCTCCTGGGATTATGATCATTTGTTCATTGCCTACTATAGGGAGGGTACCTTGCTACGAGGTCAAACATGAAGAT
>NW_024412081.1:1620000-1622500 GCF_016920715.1 Anopheles arabiensis | reverse complement strand
GCATGCAAAAGCACCTATCTAGGGAATTACTCTACGTTCTAGTAGCAAGTGCGATTTTCCGGTCCAGCACGGCAGTACGCCTGCACGCATACACTCCATGTACCAAAAATGTACCAACCTAGGCGTTGCTCAGTAGCTTTTGGCGGCACATAGAAAAAGTATTCGAGTTCAGATTTTTGGGACTTAGCGTATTTTTAAAACTAATAACGAAAATTAAATTTTAAATCGGTAAACGGCTAGGAGTTGCTCAGTAGCTTTTTGCGCAACGTGGCAAAAGTATTCGAGTTCAGATTTCTAGGACGTAGCGTATTTTTCAATCATAATAAACCGAATCAAACATAACAATGATGAAACTTACACCATGTCCCAAGGTTGTGCACAAAACGTAACGATAAAGTGCTGGCGAAGTTAGAGGTGCACCAAAATTGTGTACCGATCAGGGAAAGTACTCTACGTTCCTATGATTTGGGTGAAAAGTGTTGATTAACTGCTGGTTAGAATAGACAGTTGCTTATCATACACATCGCAAACGAACACCCCTTAGTGAGCATTAGCAAAAGTCAATTGCACAAAGCAAATGCAATACAAACTGATCAAGTACATTAAAGAACGCTACGTACCAGGACTTCTTTCCAAGAATGGTGTCCGCAACGGGAGGGCAAGCGTCCTTCCCAGGTTTTCCTAGTAAACCTTGTATGGTAAACATACCCAAGCGTGTCTGTAAGCACGCAACGAAAGTCACGAACGGGCACATACCTAGGGAATGTACTCTACGTACTTGGACTTTTGTCCAAGAATGGTGTCCGCGACGGTCGGGCACTGCGACGCAATAACCAAATCCTAGGATTGTAACTTTAGTGTGCACAAACATAAACATTAACGCGTTCGCTCGGGCTGCGCCGTCCGTGTTGAACACAAATGTGGGTGATTATATGCGTGGAGGGACAAAAACATACGAGGAGGAGACAGTTTTCTGCACGATGTGCACAGAGCTCATTTCGTCGTCCCGGGCGAATGGAAAAACACAAACATCGCGAGTATCGTTCTAGGTTTCTGTCTATAAAAGGGCAGGCCAAAAGGTGACCGGTTGAGATAAGCATTTTAAGCATACAAACACTTTATTGGAACTTTTGATACAAAAACAAGGTACGTACATGTAGGTTGTACCAACATGGACATCTATGAACGCGTACGCTCGGGCTGCGCCCTCCGTCTTGTACTTTCCTGATCGGTACACAGTTTTGGTGCACTGCTATTCCGACCGGCAACTTGTACCAACATATACATCCATGAACGCGTAAGTAGTGTACTTTCCCTGATCGGTACACACTGTTGGTGCACGGCATAAGAAAAGAGCTAAAATGGTCAAACTCAATCCATTTCAACAATAGATAGTCGATAGTAGCTGTGCCGATGAAGTAGGGCACGATGCAAGTTAATGTTGTTTAATGAATAACATGTCCGCCATACATTTCAGTACAAAATTGCTCGGTCAGACCTACAAAGTGCTATATCTCGAATACGAGGCGTCGGACTGGGGGTTGTAGAACAATTTTAAGTTCGTCTAATGATTCTACATCCGATTCTGGATAGCGGTTTTTGACCACTTTTCAATATTTTGTGACACCCCGAACCTAGGGGCAGCTCCTAGCTTTTTCAAAAATGTGCACCGAACGGGCCGGAGAGCTCGTGTGGCTCAAAACATGTTTTCGCTAAAACACCTCAAAACGTGTCGACCCTAGCTCTTGTTTTTCAAAAGTTATGGCCATTTAAAGCGGGTTTTTGCTTCAAAATAGCTATTTTACCCGTCCCTATGGCCATGCTTTAAATTTTCACGAAAATGCCAGGTCAGACCTAGGGCGGGCCATATCTTGAATACTAAACGTCGCAGACATTGGTCGTAGAACAATTTTAAGTTCGTCTAATGATTCTACATCCGATTCTGGATAGCGGTTTTTGACCACTTTTCAATATTTTGTGACACCCCGAACCTAGGGGCAGCTCCTAGCTTTTTCAAAATGTGCACCGAACGGGCCGGAGAGCTCGTGTGGCTCAAAACATGTTTTTCGCTAAAACACCTCAAAACGTGTAAGGAACGCACCCTAGATGATGAAAAGTGCAATCAGAATGTCAATCGACAACTTTGTTGGGGTACCATTTTTACTCTACGGGCCAGTAGCTTAGGCGCGCCAACAGCGCTTTCCTTTCGGGTTCCCATTTTTTGCCCTCCTGGGATTATGATCATTTGTTCATTGCCTACTATAGGGAGGGTACCTTGCTACGAGGTCAAACATGAAGATTGCACCAAATCGTAGTTTTTACCTCTATTTAGTCGTAGGAGCATGGTTTGCAGTGGCAGTGGGTCATTAAGCCCCCGTTTGGGTCATACGTCCCTCCGCGATAAAAATCGTCGTATGCCTATAGTCCGAACTAATGAAGCAAAAGTGGTGTCTGGTGGGCTCTGCCGATGATTTTAACCTATGATTTTGAGCTTCCACCC
>NW_024412081.1:1597500-1612500 GCF_016920715.1 Anopheles arabiensis | reverse complement strand
CCGTCGTCTCATAAGGGCGCGGGCCAACCCTCGCGTGGAGCTCCCTGTTTCATAGCCACCCACGGAACCAAATAGGAGACTGCATAAACAGACGCGGATAGCGGGCCTGAGTTTGAGCCCAATAGAATGAGTAACACGAAAACTAAGAAGGTCAAAAGACCAAGGGGTTGACAAGAAAGATCCGGACCAAGCGTTCATGGATCTTCAAGATCGAATGGAGGCGATGCGTTTTGGGATAAGCAAACTCGATGATGAGTCTTCCCATTTTACGCTAGTAACGGTGATGATGGACTTCCTCGATGAGGTTATGTCCGAATTTCGAAGGTACAGAGCCGTTAATCGCATGCAGCAGGTCCTCGATCGTCAAACGCAAACGTCGTTTGACGGTAACGATGGATTCGGGCCGCAAACGCGAAAAGGCAGAAGACCAGTGGCTGATGACCAACAGCCTGGTCCAAGTGGGTTGCAAAGGCAACAACAACAACAACAACCATCGAGGTTGACCCTGTTAGGGAAGCGGTGGAAAATATTCCAAGTCCGAGAAACGGACCGAATATTAATGAGGGTAGAATTAATAAGAGGAAGAAGAAGAAGAGCAAGAAGAAGCAGAATAAGCCCAGGAAGCGGCCTGAGGCTCTGCTGATATCGGACTGCACTTCCGAGGAGCTGGCGAAATTGCTCAAGGAAATGAAGCAGTCCGATGCTCTTAAATCGGTTGGAGAGACAATCTCTAAGGTCCGACGGGCCCAGAATGGAGGCATGTTGCTAGAACTTAAGCAGGGTAGTTCTGCTAGTGCAATTGCCCCAAAGGTTAAGGAAGCGGTGAAGGGCAAGGCGTCAGTGAGAACGCTAGCTCCTTCTAAAATGATTGAGATCATGCATCTCGATGAAATCACCACCCCAGAGGAGGTTGCGGAGTCTGTCAAAGCACAGCTCAACATCGAGATAGAAATAGATCGTATCAAAATGAAGAAAGGCCGCGCGGCCGGTACGCAGTGGGCACGGATCAACGTATCGCTGCCAGACTTTCAAAGCTTCCTGAATTTGGGAAAGCTGAAAGTTGGTTGGTCGATATGCCATATCCGCGAGGTTATGGAAGAGCAGAAATGCTATAAGTGTTGGAAGGTAGGCCATACGAGCTACCATTGTAGGGAACCAGACAGAAGTAATCTGTGCTGGAAATGCGGTTTGAGTGGACACAAGAAGCAAGCTTGTACCAACTCTGTCAAGTGTTTGGATTGCGGTACGAGGTCACAGAACCTTCACGCAACGGGCAGTTATATGTGTCCCCGAAGGCGAACGATTAGATCATAATGGTTAGGTTGCTACAACATAACCAGAATCATAGTTATGCTGCATTTCAGTTAATGTGGCAAACGATTAGGAAGAATCTGCGGATATAGTGTTGATTGCAGATCCGTATCTGGCAACAACCAACGTCAAAGTGTTACGCAATGACGATAACACAGCAGCGGTAGTGGTTAACGCGGACTTACCAGTTAAGGTAGTCAGTAAGGCTTTGAAGGGTTTAATGATAGTTGACATAGGTGATATGCGAGTGGTTAGCGTTTACGCGCCACCTAGATTTAGTATGGAAGAGTTCCAGAACATGTTGGATAACACGGTAATGGCCGTAACCGGTATCCACAAATTCGTTATCGGGGGACTTCAACGCTTGGTCAGTAAGTTGGAACAACCAACTTGGCGAGCGTGGAGAAACCCAGAAACGAAGAGGTGAGTTGGTTTTATCAACCTTTGCGCAGATTGACGCAATTTTATTGAACGACGGCAGCACCCCAACTTATGTTGGACCAGGGCGCACGTCAGTAGTTGATCTTACTTTTGCGAGCCGAACCGTAGCAAGATCATTTAAGTGGGTGGTGTTATCTAGCTATATGAACTCTGATCATCGTGCAATACGAATAGATCTTGAGACGCAAAGCGTGCGTAATCTGTCCCGACCCATAACGGGATGGAGCATCAAGTATTTTAGCAAAGATATATTTGAAGTTATGATGCAAGCCGCTTTTGAGACCGAGGTCACAACAAGCGAAGACTTAATGCGTATACTTGTCACGGCGTGCAATGCGACGATGACTAAACGTAAGAGGTACACTCTAACAAGAGTGCATTTTGGTGGACGTTAGAGATTGAGGCACTTCGCAAAGAGTGCAAACACCGCGATCGATTAGCGCAAAGAGCTTTTAATACTGATCTCTATTCTACTTTTAGGGACGAGTTCAAGGTGGCACGGAATGCCCTCAAGCGATTGATCAAGCATACCCGACAGAGGAAGTGGAAAGAGTTCCTGGGAACAGCGAACAACGCATCATTTGGTATAGTATATCATACGTTCAAGAAAGTGGCCGAGGGTTCGATTGGACCCCGAACCATGACATTGGACGAGTTTAGGGAAGTGGTGAGCGAGCTTTTCCTACTCACCCAAACACGGTGTGGCCTGATTATCGTATCGATCAGCCACGAGAGTTTGAAAGGGTAACTAATGATGAGATTCTTGCGGTTGCCAGGAGACTACCTAACAAGAAGGCGCCGGGACCAGATGGTATCCCGAATGAGGCGCTGAAAGTTGGTATGTTGACTGCAACCGATGCATTGCAGGGTTTACCAAGGCTGTTTAGAGAACGCGAAGTTCCCCGATGAGTGGAAAAGGCAGAGGTTGGTGTTAATACCGAAGCCGAACAAACCACCAGGGGAACCGGGTTCAGTTCGCCCCATTTGTCTACTAGACGGGGCAGGTAAAGGTTTAGAACGCATCATAGTGCAACGGCTAAATGCACACATCGAGGAGGTCAACGGACTGTCTGACGACCAATTTGGTTTCAGAAGTCGTCGATCTACAGTTGATGCGATTCAACGGGTAGTGGACATTGTTTCGGTAGCTAGAAGTAGAAACAGATACAGTGGACGGTATTGTGCGGTTGTTACATTAGATGTTACTAATGCTTTTAACAGTGCTTCATGGTTGGCGATTGCAAATGCTTTACAGAGAATTAACACTCCTAAATATCTTTATGATATCATTGGTGATTATTTTAGGAATCGTGTGCTGATGTATGATACCACAGATGGACCGGCAGAGATTGCAGTCACATCGGGTGTACCTCAAGGCTCGGTACTTGGCCCAACGTTATGGAACCTCATGTACGACGGAGTCCTACGAGTTGCAATGGTGGAAGGTGCACGGATTATCGGCTATGCAGACGATATAGTACTGTTGGTGGAAGGTAATTGTGTTGATGATATTGAAATTCTCGTTTCCAGTCAGATTCGCATCATCGACCGATGGATGACCGACAACGGATTAAAGATAGCCCCGACTAAGACCGAGTTTATTATGGTCAGTTCCCATCAGAGGATACAGCATGGGGCTATCAGGGTAGGTGATCACGTAGTACATTCGTCGCGCAGCTTAAAGTACTTGGGGATGGTCCTAGATGACCGCCTCGATTACACTTCACACATCAGGTATGCGGTGGAGAGAGCGACGAAGCTATGGACCACCTTGGTAAGGATGATGCCTAATAAGGCAGGTCCGAGTAGTAATGCTAGGCGAGCAATTGCTCTTACTGTTGTGGCGAAGGTCCGGTATGCCTCGCCCATTTGGTGTCATACCCTTAGATTTGCTAACCGTAGACAATGGCTACGACGGTTTTACCGGCCAGTAGTCCAGCGAGTTATCTCTTCTTTCAGGACAACTTCTCATGATGCAGTCTGCGTGCTTGCGGGAATGATCCCGCTTCATCTCCTCCTGGACGAGGACTCCAGGACTTTTCATCGGAGACGAGCAGAGAACATCGCCGGATCGGTTGCACGTAACATGGAACGTGTCACAACTATGGAACGATGGCAACGAGAATGGGATGAGAGTGTTCACGGTCGGTGGACATACCGTCTCATACCCGACGTCAACAGATGGATAAGTAGAAGATTTGGTGGTGTAGATTTCTTTCTTTCTCAGTTTCTTTCCAGCCATGGCTTCTACGCCTACCAGCTTCATCGGATGCAGTTAACGGGTTCGCCGCTATGTGATGCGTGCGAGGAACCTGAGGACGCCGAACATACGATATTCCATTGTGTACGTCATCGTGAATTAATCATCAGACTTCAGCATCAAGTCGACGAGGAGTTAACGCCGGAGAACATCATCGGAGTTATGTCTGCTAACAGATATAACTGGAGCATGGTTCATCAAGCAGTACGGGCGATTATGATTCGACAACAACATCGAAGACACGTCATCGAACGAGGCGAACGACGTGCTTTGCTCGCCAACATCCAGTTGGCCTTGCAGAGCAGCGACAGTGACGACGAGTAACGACAAGGATTCATCGTAGTTCATCGTAGCTTCATCGCCGAGGGCTAGACAGTGGCTAATCACCACTGTTGGAAGCCATTCGTTGCCTGGGATGATGGACATCCACCGCCCGAGTGACGTCGATACCCTAACGGGTGATCCACTCGGGGCCGGTTGAAGGCACGGAGGGGTTTTAGTGAGTAAGAATCTCACACTACCGGGGTTGATCACCCAGGTGTCTTATGCAAGATTTCCCCTTCGATAACAAAAAAAAAAAAAAAGGTAGCCAAATGCCTCGTCATCTAATTAGTGACGCGCATGAATGGATTAACGAGATTCCCTCTGTCCCTATCTACTATCTAGCGAAACCACAGCCAAGGGAACGGGCTTGGATGCACTAGCGGGAAAGAAGACCCTGTTGAGCTTGACTCTAGTCTGGCATTGTAAGGCGATATAGGAGGTGCAGCATAGGTGGGAGGGCTTCCTCGTGGAGCTCGCCTCTGAGATACCACCACTCTTACTGTTGCCTTACTTACATGATTGGGTGGAACAAGCGCGGGCCCCAGGTCCGGATCGTGCGCGCACCTCCTCCGGGGGCTGTGGCGGCGGTTCGCCTGCGCGCGCCCAATGCGCCGTGTTTCTCGCTCAGCGTCCAGTGTGTCGCTGGGTGGTGCCGCCGGGGAGACTGCATCGTAGCATCGTCGTGTGTAGCGTGTTACCCGCTTGTCCGACCGTGAGCCGTGGCCCGCAAGGGTACAAGCTTGCGTACGTCGGTGCATTCGTGGTGCACTGCTTCTGCGCGGTCGATCGTTTATGATGTCACGTTTGCCCCGGTTCCGCGCGCCGCCCGGCTCGAAGACTCCTGGACAGGTCCTTTCGGTCCACGTCATGGACAGTGCCAGGTGCGGAGTTTGACTGGGGCGGTACATCTCCAAAACGATAACGGAGGTGTCCAAAGGTCAGCTCAGTGTGGACAGAAACCACACGCTGAGCATAAGGACAAAAGCTGGCTTGATCCCAACGTTCAGTACACTTCGGGACAGCGAAAGCTTGGCCTTACGATCCTTTTGGTTATAACGAGTTTTTAGCAAGAGGTGTCAGAAAAGTTACCACAGGGATAACTGGCTTTTTTTTTTTTTTTTAAACGGGTTTTTTATTTTGTTTCAAAATTAAACCCTCCCGCTCCCCACATTTTACCCGCGAGGGCTTACCCTGCAGGGGGTTTCATGGCTTAATGGCCAACCTTTGTCCGTGCGAAAAGCACCTTCCATGTTTTATTTCTATTTCTAAATTCAACCGAAAAATTCACTCATTCCCCTAAATAGGGCGCTTTTTTCACGCTCGATGCGTCGCTGTTTTTACGTGCATACCACGCCTAGCGGGAGGCAACTTCTGCCTCGACCACGGCGGCTTGTTCCGCGGCGTTCAGGCCACCGTCCGTGGCCTCGTTTTCGTCGATTGCGCGGTTGCGCATACCAGATGGTCCGGCTGCAAAATCCGCGCGTTCTCGGCCGTCATCGTCATTGTTTATCGCCTGGCCGGACATCCCGAGAAGACGACGGTTTCGTCTCTCTCCCTGAACCGCGCTTGACGCTCACGAAGCGCTGCACGTCGCTGAGCGGTCCGTGGTGAAGCTGGTGGGGTTGGGGAAGTCCAGCTCGACGTTCTTCCCGCCGGCGTGCTGTTGCTGCTCGCCGGCGTTGCGTCGCTCGTTACGGGCCCGCCGCACTTCCGCGCGTTGGGCCTCCAGCTCTGCTGCGTCTTCGTCCTGACGCTCGATGACGTTAACAGCCAATGCTGCCCGCTCCTCGTCCCACGCTCGCTGCAGTTGGGCCGTTATTCGCTTCGCGGCTTCGCAAATACGACTCCAGCTATCGGCGTCACGCAACAAGTGCCGCTGGAGGGTGTCCGGACAGACAGGGTCTGGACCTCCCTCGCCGAGTAGCTCCTGTCGAACTGCCGCAAAGCGTGGGCACTCGAAGAAGGCGTGCTCCGCCGTCTCTGGGACGCCGACGCACAACTGGCAGTCTGGGGACGACGTGAATCCATTGTGGCACAAGTAGTCACGGAAAAATCCGTGTCCGGACAAAACCTGTGCCAGATGGAAAGTCATATCTCCATGTTTCTAGACTGCCAGTCGCCGACCGATGGAATTACACGGTGCGTCCACCGCGTGTGCCGGCTAGCATCCTGTTGCAGTGCGTCGGCATCCCATTCCTCCTGCCAGCAGTCGATGGTGTTCTGCCGCTCCGTCGCCCGGATGTCCTCCCTCGTTGCAGCACGGTCTGGAGCAAGGAGTTGTTGGTGAACCCGAGCATCCTCGTTGATGAGGTGGCATATCGGTACGAGTCCAGCGAGTAGGGTGGCCGTCTCATACCTGACGGTACGGAATGCCCGTGCCACCCTGATGGCTGCTTTTCGCTGAACCCGTTGCAGCATCCGTCGGCACTCTCGCACCTGAGTTGCCTCAGCCCAGACGGGAGCAGCATACCGCAACACCGATTCTGCCACATACGCCAGCAGCCTTGACTTGGCCGTCCTGGGGCCGCTGTGGTTTTGCATGAGGCGCGTTACAGCTGCCACCACGCGCGACGCCTTTTCGGAGGCTTTCGTGACGTGATCTCGCCATTTCAGGTGATCTTGGAGCTGCACGCCCAAGTACCTGATGCTCCTAGAAGACTGGACTTCCACGTCACCGACGCGAAATGTCACCTGCGGCGGAGTCTTCTTGCTTGAGATCAGGACGGCTTCAGTCTTGGCTGGGGCCAGCTCCAGACCGTGCTGCTGCATCCAACGTTGGACCTGGTCAACGGCCTCCTCTGCTCTCGCGCGAACCTCGTCCGTGGTGGTAGCAGGTACCAACAGCGCCAGATCGTCCGCATATCCGATGACTTCGACGTCGGGAGGTAGCGGCACATCCAGCACCCCGTCATACATGATGTTCCACAGAGTTGGGCCCAGGATGGACCCCTGTGGAACACCGGCGGTTACATGCCGTACGACGGGGCCTTCGCTCGTGTCAAAGTACAGCACACGATCCTCGAAGTAGCTTCGAAGCATCCGTTGGAGGCCGACGGGAACACCTTTTGCCTGAAGGGCGCTGGCAATGGATTGCCAGTTGGCCGTGTTGAAGGCGTTCTTCGTCCAACGCCACCACAAGCAAGAAACGGTTATCCCGGCCGTTCGTTCGCCGGAACGACATGGCGGTACGGCCGGCCTCAATAACCCGCTGGATGGCGCTCACTGTCGACCGCCCTCGACGAAATCCGAACTGCCGGTCCGACAGTCGGGGTGAAGACGGCTCCTCGAGATGTTCATTGAGGCGATTCAGGATGAGGCGCTCAAGTACCTTCCCCAGTGCGTCGAGCATGCAGAGGGTCGGTACGAGCTGCTCTCTCCCGGAGGCTTCCCCTGCTTCGGCAGCAACACCAGTCGTTGCCTCTTCCACTGCGCCGGAAACGAAGCGCGATTGAGGCAATCCTGGTACAGGACCCGGAAGACCTCCGGGAACAACATGATGGCCGTCTTCACTGCCGCGTTCGGGATGCCATCGAGCCCTGGTGCTTTGCGATTTGCCATCTGGCTCGCGATGAGCAGCAGCTCGTCGTCCGTTACCGGTGCAATTCCCGCCGTTGTTGTTGCTCCTCGACGCTTCCAACGTTGCTCAGCTGCGACCAGTCACAGGGCGGATGCTCAGGGAAGAGGTCGGACACAATGCGTTCGAGGACGACCCGGTCCGCTTCTGAAGGCGTCCGACTGCCCCGGAGCAACATGACGACCCGATATCCTGCCCCGAACGCATTCTCTTCTGCAATTTCGATCAGCTCCTGGAACAAGTTCCGCTTGCTCGAATTGCTCGGCTGAGCTCTGCCCTTGCTGTCCTGTGCTCAGCTGCTGCTATGCTGCGCTCCTCCAAATCAGCCGTCCGCAGCATCCGGTCACGGGCAACCTCGCAGTTGTTCCTCAGGCGAGCCAGGAGGGAGACCACCAAAATGTGTTACGGTGCGGGTCTTGGTGCACTCGGGTAACCCGTTGCATCGTCTCGTCGCAGGCCTTCAACATGGCTGCGATCATACCCTCCTGGGTACAGGGATAACTGGCTTGTGGCCGCCAAGCGTTCATAGCGACGTGGCTTTTTGATCCTTCGATGTCGGCTCTTCCTATCATTGTGAAGCAAAATTCACCAAGCGTAGGATTGTTCACCCTTTCAAGGGAACGTGAGCTGGGTTTAGACCGTCGTGAGACAGGTTAGTTTTACCCTACTGGTGTGTGCTTATAGTCGCTATCTTAACGGAATTCCTGTGCAGTACGAGAGGAACCACAGGTACGGACCACTGGCTCAATACTAGTCCGACCGGACTTTGGTATGACGCTACGTCCGCTGGATTATGCCTGAACGCCTCTAAGGTCGTAGCCAATCCGAGCTGATAGCGCTTCTCAAACCCATTAGGTGTTCGGAAGCTAGCGGGCCTAACAACCCTCTGAGATCCGTTGGAGTCTGCGTCTGCAGCCCGGCGTCTCATCCCGCTATACCTAGGCCGCAATGAGTGGAGTTCGCTGCACGTGTTAGTACCGTAACTGGGAACGCCGTTGGCTTGAGCTCTGCCCAACGTGGATATACCTAGTTTCGACACCTATCAACCGCCCGCAAACGACGGGACTTCAGGCTGGGAGCTGCGAGTTGTAGAGATGCGTTCGCATCGATCCTCTCAGGCGACCCATGCTTGGTGGTTTGTCCGTGTGCCCCTTCCTCGATGTGCGCAAGCTCGTCTTGGTCTGGGGACCACGTCGACACAGGGGATACTCTTGTGAGAGCATGAGTGTACTAAGTTGAGTGTAGCAAGGGAACGCGTGCCCCTTCCTCGTTGGCGTAACTAACCATCTTGGTCTGGGGACCGTGGTACCGTGCTCTGGTGAAGCTTGGTGCGTGCTCCTTCCTTGTCAGACGAGTGACTTGACCTGGTCTGGAGACCGTTCCTTTATACTAGTGGACAAGAGTTGGCTACTTCCGTGTCAGACGAGTGACTTGACATAGGATGGAGAAGGACACTTAACACTAATGAGCTTGTCGGCGTGCCTCGTTCTCGACTTGATTGTCTTGATGTGAGGACCGTGCGGACCACACCAGTAAGCTTACACATGCTCGTTACAAGTTGTATAAGTTGACCCGTTTGGCCCGGTTGCCTTGCACATGATGGTGTTGACCATGTTCGGTTAACAGGTCGTGTGTCGAGGTGGTCGGCCTTGGTAGTAGGATGTCTTGTGCATGTGACGTGTTGACCTGGTTTGGTCGGTGTGTCGTCGTGTACGAGATGACCTACTTACCCGTTAGTTTTCCAAGTTGTATTATGTGTTGACTTAGTTGACGTGTCATGTGCTTGGATGATTAGCGTACGGGTCATGTATGGTGCGCTTGCTTCAGTTGAAGGGATGTACTAGTACAGTTGTGTTAATTGTTTATTTCACGATCTGGTCTTTTGGCTGGATCGTGAAAAAACGCTAAGTCCCAAATCCTGAACTCGAGAAGAAAGCGCCAATGACAACGTTTTTGACTGGAGCTCCCTAGCATTCGGCTTTTTCTACTTTGAAGGGATGTACTGTTGTATGAATTGTTTATTCACGAACTGGTCGTTTGATTGGATCGTGAAAAAAAATCGCTCAGTCCCAAATCCTGAACTCGACAGGAAAGCGCTGATTGCAAACATTTTGACTGGAAGTCCCTTGAAAATGGCGTTTTCGTTATTGGCATTATGTGGCACGTTTATTGTGGCTAGAACATTAATTATTCACCAAATGGCACCAAAGCTTGGCAAAAGTCGCGAAACACTCCTATCTCGACGCACCAGCAATCGCAACTTGATGCAAAATAAATTGCACGAGCTAATGATACTTGTACCATGCACAGTACACCGTACCAAAATATACCCCTGAAAGTGTGCAATTTGGTGCTACCCTAGGGAATATGTATGGGGAAGCCTAGCTACGTGTGTCGCACGTTCCAAGTTGCATGGACGTCGAACAGAGGCATGCAAAAGCACCTATCTAGGGAATTACTCTACGTTCTAGTAGCAAGTGCGATTTTCCAGTCCAGCACGGCAGTACGCCTGCACGCATACACTCCATGTACCAGAAATGTACCAACCTAGGCGTTGCTCAGTAGCTTTTAGCGGCACATAGAAAAAGTATTCGAGTTCAGATTTTTGGGACTTAGCGTATTTTTAAAACTAATAACGAAAATTAAATTTTAAATCGGTAAACGGCTAGGAGTTGCTCAGTAGCTTTTGGCGGCACATAGAAAAAGTATTCGAGTTCAGATTTTTGGGACTTAGCGTATTTTTAAAACTAATAACGAAAATTAAATTATAAATCGGTAAACGGCTAGGAGTTGCTCAGTAGCTTTTTGCGCAACGTGGCAAAAGTATTCGAGTTCAGATTTCTTGGACGTAGCGTATTTTTCAATCATAATAAACCGAATCAAACATAACAATGATGAAACTTACACCATGTCCCAAGGTTGTGCACAAAACGTAACGATAAAGTGCTGGCGAAGTTAGAGGTGCACCAAAATTGTGTACCGATCAGGGAAAGTACTCTACGTTCCTATGATTTGGGTGAAAAGTGTTGATTAACTGCTGGTTAGAATAGACAGTTGCTTATCATACACATCGCAAACGAACACCCCTTAGTGAGCATTAGCAAAAGTCAATGGCACAAAGCAATTGCAATACAAACTGATCAAGTACATTAAAGAACGCTAAGTACCAGGACTTCTTTCCAAGAATGGTGTCCGCGACGGGAGGGCAAGCGTCCTTCCCAGGTTTTCCTAGTAAACCTTGTATGGTAAACATACCCAAGCGTGTCTGTAAGCACGCAACGAAAGTCACGAACGGGCACATACCTAGGGAATGTACTCTACGTACTTGGACTTTTGTCCAAGAATGGTGTCCGCGACGGTCGGGCACTGCGACGCAATAACCAAATCCTAGGATTGTAACTTTAGTGTGCACAAACATAAACATTAACGCGTTCGCTCGGGCTGCGCCGTCCGTGTTGAACACAAATGTGGGTGATTATATGCGTGGAGGGACAAAAACATACGAGGAGGAGACAGTTTTCTGCACGATGTGCACAGAGCTCATTTCGTCGTCCCGGGCGAATGGAAAAACACAAACATCGCGAGTATCGTTCTAGGTTTCTGTCTATAAAAGGGCAGGCCAAAAGGTGACCGGTTGAGATAAGCGTTTTAAGCATACAAACACTTTATTGGAACTTTTGATACAAAAACAAGGTACGTACATGTAGGTTGTACCAACATGGACATCTATGAACGCGTACGCTCGGGCTGCGCCCTCCGTCTTGTACTTTCCTGATCGGTACACAGTTTTGGTGCACTGCTATTCCGACCGGCAACTTGTACCAACATATACATCCATGAACGCGTAAGTAGTGTACTTTCCTGATCGGTACACACTGTTGGTGCACGGCATAAGAAAAGAGCTAAAATGGTCAAACTCAATCCATTTCAACAATAGATAGTCGATAGTAGCTGTGCCGATGAAGTAGGGCACGATGCAAGTTAATGTTGTTTAATGAATAACATGTCCGCCATACATTTCAGTACAAAATTGCTCGGTCAGACCTACAAAGTGCTATATCTCGAATACGAGGCGTCGGACTGGGGGTTGTAGAACAATTTTAAGTTCGTCTAATGATTCTACATCCGATTCTGGATAGCGGTTTTTGACCACTTTTCAATATTTTGTGACACCCCGAACCTAGGGGCAGCTCCTAGCTTTTTCAAAAATGTGCACCGAACGGGCCGGAGAGCTCGTGTGGCTCAAAACATGTTTTTCGCTAAAACACCTCAAAACGTGTAAGGAACGCACCCTAGATGATGAAAAGTGCAATCAGAATGTCAATCGACAACTTTGTTGGGGGTACCATTTTTACTCTACGGGCCAGTAGCTTAGGCGCGCCAACAGCGCTTTCCTTTCGGGTTCCCATTTTTGCCCTCCTGGGATTATGATCATTTGTTCATTGCCTACTATAGGAGGGGGTACCTTGCTACGAGGTCAAACATGAAGATTGCACCAAATCGTAGTTTTACCTCTATTTAGTCGTAGGAGCATGGTTTGCAGTGGCAGTGGGTCATTAAGCCCCCGTTTGGGTCATACGTCCCCTCCGCGATAAAAATCGTCGTATGCCTATAGTCCGAACTAATGAAGCAAAAGTGGTGTCTGGTGGGCTCTGCCGATGATTTTAACCTATGATTTTGAGCTTCCACCCTATCAAAACGTTCCCTGGAGCAGTACATCACGGGTCTACGGACCCAAAGACTTCGTCGTGATGGTTTCTAGTAAAAAGTTGTAACAGCTAAGGGTTTTGAATACGCGTATATTAACCATTGCTTGAAACTAAGCTTCGTTGTCTTTAAACTCTGCAAGACCAATCGAACTTCTTAGGAAACCCGAAGGATTCACGCTAAGCTCGATGAGCTATAATGGGTAGTGGTGCATGATCTGGTGTTCCTTGGATCTAATCCAATGAATAAATTTATGAGGGTATATATGGTGCAGGGCACAAAGCGTGATGAAACCGGGTCTCCCTACCAAATGTGGCATATTTTTTCCCTGAGAGCGAAGCTCAGACCCACGTAGGGGAGAGCGAAGTGGAACTTAAATGTTCTATGCAGCAAATGTTCGCCATGCGGATAAACAAGTTGGAATAGTTCAATGTAGTGTAATGCAAACACGAATCGCAATAACGATACGGGACCCAGAAGCAATTCTGCGGATCCCTCGGGGAGTGGTGAGTTGATATAAATTAGAGGTGAAAGTCCGTTGTTCAAGCTCCGGCTCGGCAGCCGATACGAGGTTCCTGTTGGGCTTTGTACATCGCGCAGAGGCGCCGTTCGGTTCTAACAATGATTCCCGCCACCATGTTCCATGCGTGCAGAGATCCGTTAGAGCTCGTTCAATGTGTCCCGCCGTGATTACGAAAAAGTCCAACAGTTGACCAAGTTGGGGTGCGTCAAGTAAACGCGCAGAGATGCCGTTCGGTTTAGAGCAATGTCTCCCGTATCACGTTGGAGTTCTTCCACTAGTGCAGAGATCGCTGAACCGTTCAATGTGTCCCGTCGTGGTGTGCTTGTACCGAACACTTAGGATACACCATGCTTTGTTGGTTTGGGATAGGAGTGGTCGCGCAACTGCCTCCACGCCGCAAAGTGCCAGTTCGGATTGAAGGTCAACTTTAGCCGTTCAATGCATCAGTCGGTGGGTGTTCAGATGGCATCACAACTTCCCTTGAGGTGCTTAAGTTGGTTCGTTAGTGCGTTGTGAAACGTACAATACATTAGAGGTTCCAAGCAAGAGGCGCAGAGATGGTGCAAAGACTAGAACACTTAGAAGGAATGCATCCGACGTTGAATGGCGCCACAAGAAGGTGAGCTTGCACATGTTGACTCGAGATCCTACTTCGAAAACCAGGGTACAAGCTTCTAGTGTATGTACAGCTCAGACGTATCGTTACACAGCCGACTGTGGCCTGCAGCGTTCCTTATTAGTGGGGCGCTTTGAGTTGAAATCTGGATAAGGATGCCGATCGTACGGTCGCTTGTGGACAGATCTTTCAAATGTCATCAACTATTGATGGTAGTGTAGAGGACTACCATGGTTGCGACGGGTAACGGGGAATCAGGGTTCGAGGCCTGAGAAATGGCTACCACATGGAAGGCAGCAGGCGCGTAGGCACGGGGAGGTAGTGACGATAACAATATGGACCTCTCTAACGATGGTCCATAATTGGAATGAGTTGAGCATAAATGCAAGGATCAAGTGGAGGGCAAGTCTGGTGCCAGGCCGCGGTAATTCCAGCACTAGCGTATATTAAAGTTGTTGCGGTTAAAACGTTCGAAGTTGATACCCGTCAGACTCGCGTCCGTCGCGGGCGCCACCGTCGTGTACGCGCTGACTCACAATGGTGTACCTGTGTGACGTTGTCGCCGCTTCGGTGGAACCTCACCTGCTCGCCGCGTCTCCGGCATCCGAGTAACAAAGTATGCGAAGAGGTCAACCGAGGGTGCTCCGAACGTCGGGCGACATTCATAAACATGCAAACAATCGATCCGGTATCTGGGGTCCAGATCCATGACCATCTGTCGGAAGCCGCATCGGAGCTGTCGACGGCACCATCCGCGCAAGCTTCATCCGCAGTAATGAGGAACCAGAGAGGGGCCCAGGCTGCGTCGGCTGTCTCCAGGCGGCAGTGGCCGGAGTCGATCATCCGGTATGCTGCCCCCGTGTGGTCCGAGCTGCGACGGATCTGCAGTGGTGCCAGAGGAAGCTGGCCCAGGTGCAGAGGCCCCTGGCTCGCGGTGTCACCAGCTCGTTCGTGTCGGTGGCATATGAGACCGGAGTTGCACTGGCAGGCCTTGTGCCGTTCAGGCTGCTGGTACGGGAGGACGCAAGGTGCCATCGGAGGCTCCTAGCTGCCCGGGCGCCAGCCGCAAGGACATCCGGCTGGAAGAGAGGCAGGGGACTCTCCAGGAGTGGCAGCGAGCGTGGGATGCGGCGGCCGCAGCTCCAACGGCCAGTCGGTACGCGGTCTGGGCCCACCGAATGATCCCGGACCTGCACTTGTGGATGAGTAGGCGACATGGAGAGGTTGATTTCCACCTCTCACAG
>NW_024412081.1:1587500-1590000 GCF_016920715.1 Anopheles arabiensis | reverse complement strand
GTTGACTTAGTTGACGTGTCATGTGCTTGGATGATTAGCGTACGGGTCATGTATGGTGCGCTTGCTTCAGTTGAAGGGATGTACTAGTACAGTTGTATTAATTGTTTATTTCACGATCTGGTCTTTTGGCTGGATCGTGAAAAACGCTAAGTCCCAAATCCTGAACTCGAGAAGAAAGCGCCAATGACAACGTTTTTGACTGGAGCTCCCTAGCATTCGGCTTTTTCTACTTTGAAGGGATGCACTGTTGTATGAATTGTTTATTCACGAACTGGTCGTTTGATTGGATCGTGAAAAAAAATCGCTCAGTCCCAAATCCTGAACTCGACAGGAAAGCGCTGATTGCAAACATTTTGACTGGAAGTCCCTTGAAAATGGCGTTTTCGTTATTGGCATTATGTGGCACGTTTATTGTGGCTAGAACATTAATTATTCACCAAATGGCACCAAAGCTTGGCAAAAGTCGCGAAACACTCCTATCTCGACGCACCAGCAATCGCAACTTGATGCAAAATAAATTGCACGAGCTAATGATACTTGTACCATGCACAGTACACCGTACCAAAATATACCCCTGAAAGTGTGCAATTTGGTGCTACCCTAGGGAATATGTATGGGGAAGCCTAGCTACGTGTGTCGCACGTTCCAAGTTGCATGGACGTCGAACAGAGGCATGCAAAAGCACCTATCTAGGGAATTACTCTACGTTCTAGTAGCAAGTGCGATTTTCCGGTCCAGCACGGCAGTACGCCTGCACGCATACACTCCATGTACCAAAAATGTACCAACCTAGGCGTTGCTCAGTAGCTTTTGGCGGCACATAGAAAAAGTATTCGAGTTCAGATTTTTGGGACTTAGCGTATTTTTAAAACTAATAACGAAAATTAAATTTTAAATCGGTAAACGGCTAGGAGTTGCTCAGTAGCTTTTTGCGCAACGTGGCAAAAGTATTCGAGTTCAGATTTCTAGGACGTAGCGTATTTTTCAATCATAATAAACCGAATCAAACATAACAATGATGAAACTTACACCATGTCCCAAGGTTGTGCACAAAACGTAACGATAAAGTGCTGGCGAAGTTAGAGGTGCACCAAAATTGTGTACCGATCAGGGAAAGTACTCTACGTTCCTATGATTTGGGTGAAAAGTGTTGATTAACTGCTGGTTAGAATAGACAGTTGCTTATCATACACATCGCAAACGAACACCCCTTAGTGAGCATTAGCAAAAGTCAATGGCACAAAGCAATTGCAATACAAACTGATCAAGTACATTAAAGAACGCTACGTACCAGGACTTCTTTCCAAGAATGGTGTCCGCGACGGGAGGGCAAGCGTCCTTCCCAGGTTTTCCTAGTAAACCTTGTATGGTAAACATACCCAAGCGTGTCTGTAAGCACGCAACGAAAGTCACGAACGGGCACATACCTAGGGAATGTACTCTACGTACTTGGACTTTTGTCCAAGAATGGTGTCCGCGACGGTCGGGCACTGCGACGCAATAACCAAATCCTAGGATTGTAACTTTAGTGTGCACAAACATAAACATTAACGCGTTCGCTCGGGCTGCGCCGTCCGTGTTGAACACAAATGTGGGTGATTATATGCGTGGAGGGACAAAAACATACGAGGAGGAGACAGTTTTCTGCACGATGTGCACAGAGCTCATTTCGTCGTCCCGGGCGAATGGAAAACACAAACATCGCGAGTATCGTTCTAGGTTTCTGTCTATAAAAGGGCAGGCCAAAAGGTGACCGGTTGAGATAAGCATTTTAAGCATACAAACACTTTATTGGAACTTTTGATACAAAAACAAGGTACGTACATGTAGGTTGTACCAACATGGACATCTATGAACGCGTACGCTCGGGCTGCGCCCTCCGTCTTGTACTTTCCTGATCGGTACACAGTTTTGGTGCACTGCTATTCCGACCGGCAACTTGTACCAACATATACATCCATGAACGCGTAAGTAGTGTACTTTCCTGATCGGTACACACTGTTGGTGCACGGCATAAGAAAAGAGCTAAAATGGTCAAACTCAATCCATTTCAACAATAGATAGTCGATAGTAGCTGTGCCGATGAAGTAGGGCACGATGCAAGTTAATGTTGTTTAATGAATAACATGTCCGCCATACATTTCAGTACAAAATTGCTCGGTCAGACCTACAAAGTGCTATATCTCGAATACGAGGCGTCGGACTGGGGGTTGTAGAACAATTTTAAGTTCGTCTAATGATTCTACATCCGATTCTGGATAGCGGTTTTTGACCACTTTTCAATATTTTGTGACACCCCGAACCTAGGGGCAGCTCCTAGCTTTTTCAAAAATGTGCACCGAACGGGCCGGAGAGCTCGTGTGGCTCAAAACATGTTTTTCGCTAAAACACCTCAAAACGTGTAAGAACGCACCCTAGCTCTTGTTTTTCAAAAGTTATGGCCATTTAAAGTGAGGTGGTTTTTGCTTCAAAATAGCTATTTTACCCGTCCCTATGGCCA
>NW_024412081.1:1572500-1577500 GCF_016920715.1 Anopheles arabiensis | reverse complement strand
GCGCGTTACAGCTGCCACCACGCGCGACGCCTTTTCGGAGACTTTCGTGACGTGATCTCGCCATTTCAGGTGATCTTGGAGCTGCACGCCCAAGTACCTGATGCTCCTAGAAGACTGGACTTCCACGTCACCGACGCGAAATGTCACCTGCGGCGGAGTCTTCTTGCTTGAGATCAGGACGGCTTCACAGGGATAACTGGCTTGTGGCCGCCAAGCGTTCATAGCGACGTGGCTTTTGATCCTTCGATGTCGGCTCTTCCTATCATTGTGAAGCAAAATTCACCAAGCGTAGGATTGTTCACCCTTTCAAGGGAACGTGAGCTGGGTTTAGACCGTCGTGAGACAGGTTAGTTTTACCCTACTGGTGTGTGCTTATAGTCGCTATCTTAACGGAATTCCTGTGCAGTACGAGAGGAACCACAGGTACGGACCACTGGCTCAATACTAGTCCGACCGGACTTTGGTATGACGCTACGTCCGCTGGATTATGCCTGAACGCCTCTAAGGTCGTAGCCAATCCGAGCTGATAGCGCTTCTCAAACCCATTAGGTGTTCGGAAGCTAGCGGGCCTAACAACCCTCTGAGATCCGTTGGAGTCTGCGTCTGCAGCCCGGCGTCTCATCCCGCTATACCTAGGCCGCAATGAGTGGAGTTCGCTGCACGTGTTAGTACCGTAACTGGGAACGCCGTTGGCTTGAGCTCTGCCCAACGTGGATATACCTAGTTTCGACACCTATCAACCGCCCGCAAACGACGGGACTTCAGGCTGGGAGCTGCGAGTTGTAGAGATGCGTTCGCATCGATCCTCTCAGGCGACCCATGCTTGGTGGTTTGTCCGTGTGCCCCTTCCTCGATGTGCGCAAGCTCGTCTTGGTCTGGGGACCACGTCGACACAGGGGATACTCTTGTGAGAGCATGAGTGTACTAAGTTGAGTGTAGCAAGGGAACGCGTGCCCCTTCCTCGTTGGCGTAACTAACCATCTTGGTCTGGGGACCGTGGTACCGTGCTCTGGTGAAGCTTGGTGCGTGCTCCTTCCTTGTCAGACGAGTGACTTGACCTGGTCTGGAGACCGTTCCTTTATACTAGTGGACAAGAGTTGGCTACTTCCGTGTCAGACGAGTGACTTGACATAGGATGGAGAAGGACACTTAACACTAATGAGCTTGTCGGCGTGCCTCGTTCTCGACTTGATTGTCTTGATGTGAGGACCGTGCGGACCACACCAGTAAGCTTACACATGCTCGTTACAAGTTGTATAAGTTGACCCGTTTGGCCCGGTTGCCTTGCACATGATGGTGTTGACCATGTTCGGTTAACAGGTCGTGTGTCGAGGTGGTCGGCCTTGGTAGTAGGATGTCTTGTGCATGTGACGTGTTGACCTGGTTTGGTCGGTGTGTCGTCGTGTACGAGATGACCTACTTACCCGTTAGTTTTCCAAGTTGTATTATGTGTTGACTTAGTTGACGTGTCATGTGCTTGGATGATTAGCGTACGGGTCATGTATGGTGCGCTTGCTTCAGTTGAAGGGATGTACTAGTACAGTTGTGTTAATTGTTTATTTCACGATCTGGTCTTTTGGCTGGATCGTGAAAAAACGCTAAGTCCCAAATCCTGAACTCGAGAAGAAAGCGCCAATGACAACGTTTTTGACTGGAGCTCCCTAGCATTCGGCTTTTTCTACTTTGAAGGGATGTACTGTTGTATGAATTGTTTATTCACGAACTGGTCGTTTGATTGGATCGTGAAAAAATCGCTCAGTCCCAAATCCTGAACTCGACAGGAAAGCGCTGATTGCAAACATTTTGACTGGAAGTCCCTTGAAAATGGCGTTTTCGTTATTGGCATTATGTGGCACGTTTATTGTGGCTAGAACATTAATTATTCACCAAATGGCACCAAAGCTTGGCAAAAGTCGCGAAACACTCCTATCTCGACGCACCAGCAATCGCAACTTGATGCAAAATAAATTGCACGAGCTAATGATACTTGTACCATGCACAGTACACCGTACCAAAATATACCCCTGAAAGTGTGCAATTTGGTGCTACCCTAGGGAATATGTATGGAGAAGCCTAGCTACGTGTGTCGCACGTTCCAAGTTGCATGGACGTCGAACAGAGGCATGCAAAAGCACCTATCTAGGGAATTACTCTACGTTCTAGTAGCAAGTGCGATTTTCCGGTCCAGCACGGCAGTACGCCTGCACGCATACACTCCATGTACCAAAAATGTACCAACCTAGGCGTTGCTCAGTAGCTTTTGGCGGCACATAGAAAAAGTATTCGAGTTCAGATTTTTGGGACTTAGCGTATTTTTAAAACTAATAACGAAAATTAAATTTTAAATCGGTAAACGGCTAGGAGTTGCTCAGTAGCTTTTTGCGCAACGTGGCAAAAGTATTCGAGTTCAGATTTCTAGGACGTAGCGTATTTTTCAATCATAATAAACCGAATCAAACATAACAATGATGAAACTTACACCATGTCCCAAGGTTGTGCACAAAACGTAACGATAAAGTGCTGGCGAAGTTAGAGGTGCACCAAAATTGTGTACCGATCAGGGAAAGTACTCTACGTTCCTATGATTTGGGTGAAAAGTGTTGATTAACTGCTGGTAAGAATAGACAGTTGCTTATCATACACATCGCAAACGAACACCCCTTAGTGAGCATTAGCAAAAGTCAATGGCACAAAGCAATTGCAATACAAACTGATCAAGTACATTAAAGAACGCTAAGTACCAGGACTTCTTTCCAAGAATGGTGTCCGCGACGGGAGGGCAAGCGTCCTTCCCAGGTTTTCCTAGTAAACCTTGTATGGTAAACATACCCAAGCGTGTCTGTAAGCACGCAACGAAAGTCACGAACGGGCACATACCTAGGGAATGTACTCTACGTACTTGGACTTTTGTCCAAGAATGGTGTCCGCGACGGTCGGGCACTGCGACGCAATAACCAAATCCTAGGATTGTAACTTTAGTGTGCACAAACATAAACATTAACGCGTTCGCTCGGGCTGCGCCGTCCGTGTTGAACACAAATGTGGGTGATTATATGCGTGGAGGGACAAAAACATACGAGGAGGAGACAGTTTTCTGCACGATGTGCACAGAGCTCATTTCGTCGTCCCGGGCGAATGGAAAAACACAAACATCGCGAGTATCGTTCTAGGTTTCTGTCTATAAAAGGGCAGGCCAAAAGGTGACCGGTTGAGATAAGCATTTTAAGCATACAAACACTTTATTGGAACTTTTGATACAAAAACAAGGTACGTACATGTAGGTTGTACCAACATGGACATCTATGAACGCGTACGCTCGGGCTGCGCCCTCCGTCTTGTACTTTCCTGATCGGTACACAGTTTTGGTGCACTGCTATTCCGACCGGCAACTTGTACCAACATATACATCCATGAACGCGTAAGTAGTGTACTTTCCCTGATCGGTACACACTGTTGGTGCACGGCATAAGAAAAGAGCTAAAATGGTCAAACTCAATCCATTTCAACAATAGATAGTCGATAGTAGCTGTGCCGATGAAGTAGGGCACGATGCAAGTTAATGTTGTTTAATGAATAACATGTCCGCCATACATTTCAGTACAAAATTGCTCGGTCAGACCTACAAAGTGCTATATCTCGAATACGAGGCGTCGGACTGGGGGTTGTAGAGCAATTTTAAGTTCGTCTAATGATTCTACATCCGATTCTGGATAGCGGTTTTTGACCACTTTTCAATATTTTGTGACACCCCGAACCTAGGGGCAGCTCCTAGCTTTTTCAAAAATGTGCACCGAACGGGCCGGAGAGCTCGTGTGGCTCAAAACATGTTTTTCGCTAAAACACCTCAAAACGTGTAAGGAACGCACCCTAGCTCTTGTTTTTCAAAAGTTATGGCCATTTAAAGTCAGACGGGTTTTTGCTTCAAAATAGCAATTTTACCCGTCCCTATGGCCATGCTTTAAATTTTCACGAAAATGCCAGGTCAGACCTAGGGCGGGCCATATCTTGAATACTAAACGTCGCAGACATTGGTCGTAGAACAATTTTAAGTTCGTCTAATGATTCTACATCCGATTCTGGATAGCGGTTTTTGACCACTTTTCAATATTTTGTGACACCCCGAACCTAGGGGCAGCTCCTAGCTTTTTCAAAAATGTGCACCGAACGGGCCGGAGAGCTCGTGTGGCTCAAAACATGTTTTCGCTAAAACACCTCAAAACGTGTAAGGAACGCAACCTAGCTCTTGTTTTTCAAAAGTTATGGCCATTTAAAGTCATACGGGTTTTTGCTTCAAAATAGCTATTTTACCCGTCCCTATGGCCATGCTTTAAATTTTCACGAAAATGCAAGGTCAGACCTAGGGCGGGCCATATCTTGAATACTAAACGTCGCAGACATTGGTCGTAGAACAATTTTAAGTTCGTCTAATGATTCTACATCCGATTCTGGATAGCGGTTTTTGACCACTTTTCAATATTTTGTGACACCCCGAACCTAGGGGCAGCTCCTAGCTTTTTCAAAAATGTGCACCGAACGGGCCGGAGAGCTCGTGTGGCTCAAAACACCTCAGTAGCTAGCCAACAGCGCTTTCCTTTCGGGTTCCCATTTTTTGCCCTCCTGGGATTATGATCATTTGTTCATTGCCTACTATAGGGAGGGTACCTTGCTACGAGGTCAAACATGAAGATTGCACCAAATCGTAGTTTTTACCTCTATTTAGTCGTAGGAGCATGGTTTGCAGTGGCAGTGGGTCATTAAGCCCCCGTTTGGGTCATACGTCCCTCCGCGATAAAAATCGTCGTATGCCTATAGTCCGAACTAATGAAGCAAAAGTGGTGTCTGGTGGGCTCTGCCGATGATTTTAACCTATGATTTTGAGCTTCCACCCTATCAAAACGTTCCCTGGAGCAGTACATCACGGGTCTACGGACCCAAAGACTTCGTCGTGATGGTTTCTAGTAAAAAGTTGTAACAGCTAAGGGTTTTGAATACGCGTATAT
>NW_024412081.1:1565000-1567500 GCF_016920715.1 Anopheles arabiensis | reverse complement strand
GAAATGGAAGTGCTACAGATCAACGTCAATCGCAGTAGGAGCGCGCAAGACCTGGCGCTCAACACGATGCGGATGGAGCGGGCGGATGTCTGTCTGATGGTGGAGCTGCACAGTGTCCCCAGGAACAATGGGAACTGGGTGGCCGACAGGGACGGAAGGTGGCCATCATAGCCAGCAGCGAAACGTACCCGGTTCAGCAAGTGGTCTCCGTGACACAGTCTGGGATCGCGGCTGCCCGGATCAATGGTGTGCTCTTCATATGTTGCTACGTGTCGCCCTCAGCGGGCGTCTCTGAGTTCGAGGAGGTAATGCAGCGCATCGATGTGCTGGCGAGAGGTCACCCGCGCGTCGTCTTTGCGGGGATCTCAATGCGTGGCACACCGTTTGGGGAAGTGGCCGCACCAACGCAAAGGGAGAGGCTGTGGTCCAGCTTGTCGACAGCTTGGGGCTGGAGGTGTTAAACACCGGCACCGCCCCAACCTTCCTAGGCAACGGAGTGGCTCGCCCGAGCGTGGTGGACGTTGCCTTCGCCAGCCGCAGCATCGCCGGAGTTAACACCATTCCGACGCATCGGTGGAGGATTATGAGCAGATACTCGTACAGTGACCACGTGTACATTCGGTTTGCTGTAGGGGAGCTGTTCCAGCGGTCAGCGGCAGATAGTCGTCGACAGGAGGGTCCTTCCACGCGAGAAAGCGGCACGAGATGGCGTAGCCGTCAGTTCGATGCCGAGCTTTTCGGTGTAGCGCTCGACGTAGCTTCGTTCGCAGAGCGGGTTACAAATGCCGAAAGCCTGGAGAGTTATGACGGAAGCTTGTGACGCAGCCATGGCGCGAGTGTTCCCTTCACAAGGTCACTCGGGACGACCTGCTTATTGGTGGACGCCAGCAATCGAGGTCCTGTGTGAGAACTGCCGCCTCGCCAAGGAACGCCTTGAAACTGCCATCGACGAGGAAGAGCAGATCGCCGCAGCCAGCGACCTTCTCCAGGTGCGGACCGCCCTGGATTCAGCCATCACCACCAGCAAGAAGGAGCACTTCGATGAAATGCTGCGGGGCCTCGCGGAAGACGAGACGGGACAATGGTACCGCAACGTACTAAGCCGCCTTCGTGGAAGCTGGACGGCGAGAGAGCGCGATTCATCGGTGCTAGAGGGCATCGTTTCCACTCTGTTCCCCAGCATCCTCCGGTTGACTGGCCAGCGTCACCAGGCCAAGTCCTGGAGAGGGGAGAGAGAGAACCAGTTCGGGACGTTAATGAACAGGAGCTGTTGGACATCGCGAGCTCGCTGAACCCGAGGAAGGCTCCAGGATTGGATGGTGTGCCAAACGCCGCTCTGACGGCCGCCATCCGGAAGCATACGGACATCTTCAAGAAGTTGTTCCAGGAATGCTTGGACAACGAGCGGTTCCCGGATGAGTGGAAGAAGCAGAAACTGGCCCTGATCCCCAAGCCGGGCAAGCCACCGGGGCTCGCTTCATCCTTCCGCCCGATTCTGCTGCTGAACAACCCGGGCAAAGCGTACGAGCGGTTGCTGCTGTCGCGAATAAATGATGTCATCGAGGCTCCTGAATCACCGAGGTTGGCAGAAAACCAGTACGGGTTCAGGAGGGGCCGTTCGACAGTGCAGGCGATTCAGCTGGTGGTGGATGCAGGCCGTCACGCGATGTCATTTGGCCGCACCAACAACAGGGACAAACGCTGCCTTCTAGTAGTGGCGCTGGATGTGCGTAATGCATTTAACACTGCCAGCTGGCAGTGCATCGCTACGGCGCTGGAGGACAAAGGCGTGCCGAGGCAGCTCCGCAACATCCTGAGAGACTACTTCGAAAACAGGGAGCTCGTCTATGACACCGCAGACGGGCCCGTTACACGCCGAGTGACTGCAGGTGTTCCACAGGGGTCCATTCTGGGCCCGACCCTGTGGAACATCATGTACGACGGCGTGTTGCGGGTCGAGCTTCCTGAAGGGGCTAGCGTCATCGGCTATGCGGATGACATAGTGGTCATGGCACGGGGTTGCACACCAGAGGAGGCGGCATCGGTGGCTGAACAGGCAGTGGACGCGATTGCGGCTTGGATGGAGGACCATCACCTGCAGCTCGCTCCGGAGAAGACGGAAGGAGTAATGATCTCCAGTCTGCGAAGAGGTCAACTGAGGGTGCCGTTCCGCGTCGGGGACACCATCATACACAGCAAACAGTCGATCCGGTATCTGGGGGTCCAGATCCATGACCACCTGTCGTGGAAGCCGCACGTGGAGCTGTCGACGGCTAAAGCCCTCCGCGTGGTAGGTGTGGTCACCGCAGTAATGAGGAACCACAGTGGGCCCCAGGTGGCCAAGCGTCGGCTGTTGGCGGCAGTGGCGGAGTCGATCATCCGGTATGCTGCCCCGTGTGGTCCGAGGCGACGGATCTGCAGTGGTGCCAGAGGAAGCTGGCCCAGGTGCAGAGGCCCCTGGCTCGCGGTGTCACCAGCTCGTTCGTGTCGGTGGCATATG
>NW_024412081.1:1552500-1555000 GCF_016920715.1 Anopheles arabiensis | reverse complement strand
ACAATTTTAAGTTCGTCTAATGATTCTACATCCGATTCTGGATAGCGGTTTTTTGACCACTTTTCAATATTTTGTGACACCCCGAACCTAGGGGCAGCTCCCTAGCTTTTTTCAAAAATGTGCACCGAACGGGCCGGAGAGCTCGTGTGGCTCAAAACATGTTTTTCGCTAAAACACCTCAAAACGTGTAAGGAACGCACCCTAGCTCTTGTTTTTCAAAAGTTATGGCCATTTAAAGTGAGGTGGTTTTTTGCTTCAAAATAGCTATTTTACCCGTCCCTATGGCCATGCTTTAAATTTTCACGAAAATGCAAGGTCAGACCTAGGCCGGGCCATATCTTGAATACTAAACGTCGCAGACATTGGTCGTAGAACAATTTTAAGTTCGTCTAATGATTCTACATCCGATTCTGGATAGCGGTTTTTGACCACTTATCAATATTTTGTGACACCCCGAACCTAGGGGCAGCTCCTAGCTTTTTTCAAAAATGTGCACCGAACGGGCCGGAGAGCTCGTGTGGCTCAAAACATGTTTTTCGCTAAAACACCTCAAAACGTGTAAGGAACGCACCCTAGCTCTTGTTTTTCAAAAGTTATGGCCATTTAAAGTCAGACGGGTTTTGCTTCAAAATAGCAATTTTACCCGTCCCTATGGCCATGCTTTAAATTTTCACGAAAATGCCAGGTCAGACCTAGGGCGGGCCATATCTTGAATACTAAACGTCGCAGACATTGGTCGTAGAACAATTTTAAGTTCGTCTAATGATTCTACATCCGATTCTGGATAGCGGTTTTTGACCACTTTTCAATATTTTGTGACACCCCGAACCTAGGGCAGCTCCTAGCTTTTTTCAAAAATGTGCACCGAACGGGCCGGAGAGCTCGTGTGGCTCAAAACATGTTTTTCGCTAAAACACCTCAAAACGTGTAAGGAACGCACCCTAGCTCTTGTTTTTCAAAAGTTATGGCCATTTAAAGTCAGACGGGTTTTGCTTCAAAATAGCAATTTTACCCGTCCCTATGGCCATGCTTTAAATTTTCACGAAAATGCCAGGTCAGACCTAGGGCGGGCCATATCTTGAATACTAAACGTCGCAGACATTGGTCGTAGAACAATTTTAAGTTCGTCTAATGATTCTACATCCGATTCTGGATAGCGGTTTTTTGACCACTTTTCAATATTTTGTGACACCCCGAACCTAGGGGCAGCTCCCTAGCTTTTTTCAAAAATGTGCACCGAACGGGCCGGAGAGCTCGTGTGGCTCAAAACATGTTTTTCGCTAAAACACCTCAAAACGTGTAAGGAACGCAACCTAGCTCTTGTTTTTCAAAAGTTATGGCCATTTAAAGTCATACGGGTTTTTGCTTCAAAATAGCTATTTTACCCGTCCCTATGGCCATGCTTTAAATTTTCACGAAAATGCAAGGTCAGACCTAGGGCGGGCCATATCTTGAATACTAAACGTCGCAGACATTGGTCGTAGAACAATTTTAAGTTCGTCTAATGATTCTACATCCGATTCTGGATAGCGGTTTTTTGACCACTTTTCAATATTTTGTGACACCCCGAACCTAGGGGCAGCTCCTAGCTTTTTTCAAAAATGTGCACCGAACGGGCCGGAGAGCTCGTGTGGCTCAAAACATGTTTTTCGCTAAAACACCTCAAAACGTGTAAGGAACGCACCCTAGATGATGAAAAGTGCAATCAGAATGTCAATCGACAACTTTGTTGGGGGTACCATTTTACTCTACGGGCCAGTAGCTTAGGCGCGCCAACAGCGCTTTCCTTTCGGGTTCCCATTTTTGCCCTCCTGGGATTATGATCATTTGTTCATTGCCTACTATAGGGAGGGTACCTTGCTACGAGGTCAAACATGAAGATTGCACCAAATCGTAGTTTTTACCTCTATTTAGTCGTAGGAGCATGGTTTGCAGTGGCAGTGGGTCATTAAGCCCCCGTTTGGGTCATACGTCCCTCCGCGATAAAAATCGTCGTATGCCTATAGTCCGAACTAATGAAGCAAAAGTGGTGTCTGGTGGGCTCTGCCGATGATTTTAACCTATGATTTTGAGCTTCCACCCTATCAAAACGTTCCTGGAGCAGTACATCACGGGTCTACGGACCCAAAGACTTCGTCGTGATGGTTTCTAGTAAAAAGTTGTAACAGCTAAGGGTTTTGAATACGCGTATATTAACCATTGCTTGAAACTAAGCTTCGTTGTTTTTAAACTCTGCAAGACCAATCGAACTTCTTAGGGAAACCCGAAGGATTCACGCTAAGCTCGATGAGCTATTATGGGTAGTGGTGCATGATCTGGTGTTCCTTGGATCTAATCCAATGAATAAATTTATGAGGGTATATATGGTGCAGGGCACAAAGCGTGATGAAACCGGGTCTCCCTACCAAATGTGGCATATTTTTTCCTGAGAGCGAAGCTCAGACCCACGTAGGGGAGAGCGAAGTGGAACTTAAATGTTCTATGCAGCAAATGTTCGCCA
>NW_024412081.1:1540000-1542500 GCF_016920715.1 Anopheles arabiensis | reverse complement strand
AACGACGATAACACAGCAGCGGTAGTGGTTAACGCGGACTTACCAGTTAAGGTAGTCAGTAAGGCTCTGAAGGGTTTAATGATAGTTGACATAGGTGATATGCGAGTGGTTAGCGTTTACGCGCCACCTAGATTTAGTATGGAAGAGTTCCAGAACATGTTGGATAACACGGTAATGGCCGTAACCGGTATCCACAAATTCGTTATCGGGGGACTTCAACGCTTGGTCATCAAGTTGGAACAACCAACTTGGCGAGCGTGGAGAAACCCAGAAACGAAGAGGTGAGTTGGTTTTATCAACCTTTGCGCAGATTGACGCAATTTTATTGAACGACGGCAGCACCCCAACTTATGTTGGACCAGGGCGCACGTCAGTAGTTGATCTTACTTTTGCGAGCCGAACCGTAGCAAGATCATTTAAGTGGGAGGTGTTATCTAGCTATATGAACTCTGATCATCGTGCAATACGAATAGATCTTGAGACGCAAAGCGTGCGTAATCTGTCCCGACCCATAACGGGATGGAGCATCAAGTATTTTAGCAAAGATATATTTGAAGTTATGATGCAAGCCGCTTTTGAGACTGAGGTCACAACAAGCGAAGACTTAATGCGTATACTTGTCACGGCGTGTAATGCGACGATGACTAAACGTAAGAGGTACACTCCTAACAAGAGTGCATTTTGGTGGACGTTAGAGATTGAGGCACTTCGCAAAGAGTGCAAACACCGCGATCGATTAGCGCAAAGAGCTTTTAATACTGATCTCTATTCTACTTTTAGGGACGAGTTCAAGGTGGCACGGAATGCCCTCAAGCGATTGATCAAGCATACCCGACAGAGGAAGTGGAAAGAGTTCCTGGGAACAGCGAACAACGCATCATTTGGTATTGTATATCATACGTTCAAGAAAGTGGCCGAGGGTTCGATTGGACCCCGAACCATGACATTGGACGAGTTTAGGGAAGTGGTGAGCGAGCTTTTTCCTACTCACCCAAACACGGTGTGGCCTGAATATCGTATCGATCAGCCACGAGAGTTTGAAAGGGTAACTAATGATGAGATTCTTGCGGTTGCCAGGAGACTACCCAACAAGAAGGCGCCGGGACCAGATGGTATCCCGAATGAGGCGCTGAAAGTTGGTATGTTGACTGCAACCGATGCATTTTGCAGGGTTTACCAAGGCTGTTTAGAGAACGCGAAGTTCCCCGATGAGTGGAAAAGGCAGAGGTTGGTGTTAATACCGAAGCCGAACAAACCACCAGGGGAACCGGGTTCAGTTCGCCCCATTTGTCTACTAGACGGGGCAGGTAAAGGTTTAGAACGCATCATAGTGCAACGGCTAAATGCACACATCGAGGAGGTCAACGGACTGTCTGACGACCAATTTGGTTTCAGAAGTCGTCGATCTACAGTTGATGCGATTCAACGGGTAGTGGACATTGTTTCGGTAGCTAGAAGTAGAAACAGATACAGTGGACGGTATTGTGCAGTTGTTACATTAGATGTTACTAATGCTTTTAACAGTGCTTCGTGGTTGGCGATTGCAAATGCTTTACAGAGAATTAACACTCCTAAATATCTTTATGATATCATTGGTGATTATTTTAGGAATCGTGTGCTGATGTATGATACCACAGATGGACCGGCAGAGATTGCAGTCACATCGGGTGTACCTCAAGGCTCGGTACTTGGCCCAACGTTATGGAACCTCATGTACGACGGAGTCCTACGAGTTGCAATGGTGGAAGGTGCACGGATTATCGGCTATGCAGACGATATAGTACTGTTGGTGGAAGGTAATTGTGTTGATGATATTGAAATTCTCGTTTCCAGTCAGATTCGCATCATCGACCGATGGATGACCGACAACGGATTAAAGATAGCCCCGACCAAGACCGAGTTTATTATGGTCAGTTCCCATCAGAGGATACAGCATGGGGCTATCAGGGTAGGTGATCACGTAGTACATTCGTCGCGCAGCTTAAAGTACTTGGGGATGGTCCTAGATGACCGCCTCGATTACACTTCACACATCAGGTATGCGGTGGAGAGAGCGACGAAGCTATGGACCACCTTGGTAAGGATGATGCCTAATAAGGCAGGTCCGAGTAGTAATGCTAGGCGAGCAATTGCTCTTACTGTTGTGGCGAAGGTCCGGTATGCCTCGCCCATTTGGTGTCATACCCTTAGATTTGCTAACCGTAGACAATGGCTACGTCGGTTTTACCGGCCAGTAGTCCAGCGAGTTATCTCTTCTTTCAGGACAACTTCTCATGATGCAGTCTGCGTGCTTGCGGGAATGATCCCGCTTCATCTCCTCCTGGACGAGGACTCCAGGACTTTTCATCGGAGACGAGCAGAGAACATCGCCGGATCGGTTGCACGTAACATGGAACGTGTCACAACTATGGAACGATGGCAACGAGAATGGGATGAGAGTGTTCACGGTCGGTGGACATACCGTCTCATACCCGACGTCAACAGATGGATAAGTAGAAGA
>NW_024412081.1:1525000-1535000 GCF_016920715.1 Anopheles arabiensis | reverse complement strand
TCTGGATAGCGGTTTTTGACCACTTTTCAATATTTTGTGACACCCCGAACCTAGGGGCAGCTCCTAGCTTTTTCAAAAATGTGCACCGAACGGGCCGGAGAGCTCGTGTGGCTCAAAACATGTTTTTCGCTAAAACACCTCAAAACGTGTCGAGAACGCACCCTAGCTCTTGTTTTTCAAAAGTTATGGCCATTTAAAGTCATACGGGTTTTTGCTTCAAAATAGCTATTTTACCCGTCCCTATGGCCATGCTTTAAATTTTCACGAAAATGCAAGGTCAGACCTAGGGCGGGCCATATCTTGAATACTAAACGTCGCAGACATTGGTCGTAGAACAATTTTAAGTTCGTCTAATGATTCTACATCCGATTCTGGATAGCGGTTTTTGACCACTTTTCAATATTTTGTGACACCCCGAACCTAGGGGCAGCTCCTAGCTTTTTTCAAAAATGTGCACCGAACGGGCCGGAGAGCTCGTGTGGCTCAAAACATGTTTTTCGCTAAAACACCTCAAAACGTGTAAGGAACGCACCCTAGATGATGAAAAGTGCAATCAGAATGTCAATCGACAACTTTGTTGGGGGTACCATTTTTACTCTACGGGCCAGTAGCTTAGGCGCGCCAACAGCGCTTTCCTTTCGGGTTCCCATTTTTGCCCTCCTGGGATTATGATCATTTGTTCATTGCCTACTATAGGAGGGTACCTTGCTACGAGGTCAAACATGAAGATTGCACCAAATCGTAGTTTTACCTCTATTTAGTCGTAGGAGCATGGTTTGCAGTGGCAGTGGGTCATTAAGCCCCCGTTTGGGTCATACGTCCCTCCGCGATAAAAATCGTCGTATGCCTATAGTCCGAACTAATGAAGCAAAAGTGGTGTCTGGTGGGCTCTGCCGATGATTTTAACCTATGATTTTGAGCTTCCACCCTATCAAAACGTTCCCTGGAGCAGTACATCACGGGTCTACGGACCCAAAGACTTCGTCGTGATGGTTTCTAGTAAAAAGTTGTAACAGCTAAGGGTTTTGAATACGCGTATATTAACCATTGCTTGAAACTAAGCTTCGTTGTTTTTAAACTCTGCAAGACCAATCGAACTTCTTAGGGAAACCCGAAGGATTCACGCTAAGCTCGATGAGCTATTATGGGTAGTGGTGCATGATCTGGTGTTCCTTGGATCTAATCCAATGAATAAATTTATGAGGGTATATATGGTGCAGGGCACAAAGCGTGATGAAACCGGGTCTCCCTACCAAATGTGGCATATTTTTCCCTGAGAGCGAAGCTCAGACCCACGTAGGGGAGAGCGAAGTGGAACTTAAATGTTCTATGCAGCAAATGTTCGCCATGCGGATAAACAAGTTGGAATAGTTCAATGTAGTGTAATGCAAAACGAATCGCAAATAACGATACGGGACCCAGAAGCAATTCTGCGGATCCCTCGGGGAGTGGTGAGTTGATATAAATTAGAGGTGAAAGTCCAAGTTGTTCAAGCTCCGGCTCGGCAGCCGATACGAGGTTCCTGTTGGGCTTTGTACATCGCGCAGAGGCGCCGTTCGGTTCTAGCAATGATTCCCGCCACCATGTTCCATGCGTGCAGAGATCCGTTAGAGCTCGTTCAATGTGTCCCGCCGTGATTACGAAAAGTCCAACAGTTGACCAAGTTGGGGTGCGTCAAGTAAACGCGCAGAGATGCCGTTCGGTTTAGAGCAATGTCTCCCGTATCACGTTGGAGTTCTTCCACTAGTGCAGAGAGATCGCTGAACCGTTCAATGTGTCCCGTCGTGGTGTGCTTGTACCGAACACTTAGGATACACCATGCTTTGTTGGTTTGGGATAGGAGTGGTCGCGCAACTGCCTCCACGCCGCAAAGTGCCAGTTCGGATTGAAGGTCAACTTTAGCCGTTCAATGCATCAGTCGGTGGGTGTTCAGATGGCATCACAACTTCCCCTAGGTGCTTAAGTTGGTTGGGTTGTAAAACATGTGCACATGCGCAGAGTATCGTGCGTACTAGCAAAGTCTCCCGTCACGGTGGTTATGAATGAGTTCCATTCAGTGCAGAGAGATCGTTAGTGCGTGCAATGTGTACCAGTCGATGTGTCGTACCGGAATACAACCCCGCTTAGAGGCCCGTCGCTCGAAGAGGACAAGCAAGAGTGCGCAGAGTGCCGTACTGGCCTAGCAATGTCTCCAGACAGACGTAGGAACACCCGACGCAGTGCAGAGAGTAGATCCGCTAGCCATGTGCAATGCATCCGACGTTGTCTGCTTGTGCAGTCTATCGAGTGGCGCCAACGACGCTCCGGCGTCACAGAACAAATCTCGGTGGTCACGGGGACTTGCGCCTCGCGTGATCAAGAGTGTAGTTCGTGTTCAAGCAATTGACTCGAATTCTGGTTGATCCTACCAGTGATATACGCTCGTCTCAAAGGTTAAGCCATGCATGTCTAAGTACAAGCTTCCTAGAAAGTGAAACCGCATAAGGCTCAGTATAACAGCTATAATTTACAAGATCCTCATCCAAACAGTTACTTGGATAACTGTGGAAAAGCCAGAGCTAATACATGCATTATGCCGGGACTGTTGGCCTCCGGGTCGGCGGAACTGGTGCACTTATTAGTTAAACCAATCGCCTCCGGGCGCTTTGAGTTGAAATCTGGATAAGGATGCCGATCGTACGGTCGCTTGCGACTGACGACAGATCTTTCAAATGTCTGCCCTATCAACTATTGATGGTAGTGTAGAGGACTACCATGGTTGCGACGGGTAACGGGGAATCAGGGTTCGATTCCGGAGAGGGAGCCTGAGAAATGGCTACCACATCCAAGGAAGGCAGCAGGCGCGTAAATTACCCAATCCCGGCACGGGGAGGTAGTGACGAGAATAACAATATGGACCTCTCTAACGATGGTCCATAATTGGAATGAGTTGAGCATAAATCCTTTTGCAAGGATCAAGTGGAGGGCAAGTCTGGTGCCAGCAGCCGCGGTAATTCCAGCTCCACTAGCGTATATTAAAGTTGTTGCGGTTAAAACGTTCGAAGTTGATACCCCGTCCAGACTCGCGTCCGTCGCGGGCGCCCGGCCTCTCGGTTGGGACCGTCCGTGTACGCGCTCGCGGCTGCGACTCACAATGGTGTACCTGGGCGTTCTACTCCGTGACGGGTCAGGACTTGTCGCCGCGACCTCGTCGGTCAAGGTCTTGTTCGACCCAGCTTCATGGTGCCCGGGAACTCTCGTTTACCTTGAACAAATTAGAGTGCTCAAAGCAGGCTAGTTCAAAGCGTCCGGTCCTCCGGGGCCGGCGTTGGCCGAGAATAATTTTGCATGGAATAATGGAACATGACCTCGGTCTGAGTGGTTTCGTTGGTTTGTAATAGACCAAGAGGTAATGATTAACAGAAGTAGTCGGGGCATTGGTATTACGGCGCGAGAGGTGAAATTCGTAGACCGTCGTAGGACCCACAGAAGCGAAAGCGTTTGCCAAGGATGCTTTCATTAATCAAGAACGAAAGTTAGAGGATCGAAGGCGATTAGATACCGCCCTAGTTCTAACCGTAAACGATGCCAATTAGCAATTGGGAGACGCTACCTACCTTCGGTGCTCTCAGTAGCTTCCGGGAAACCAAAATCGGGTTCCGGGGAAGTATGGTTGCAAAGTTGAAACTTAAAGGAATTGACGGAAGGGCACCACAAGAAGTGGAGCTTGCAGTTGCGTGTGACATTTCAAAGCGAGCAGACTTGCCTCCACGTAGCTCCGGGTGAAAGTTAAAAAAGTGCATGTAAAATGCAATATAACCTAACAAATTGTGGATATTCTTGTAGAAGAGTGCAAAACCAAACTGTGTGTGTGAAATTCAGCTCAAAATAAGTGGAAATAAACGATATAAAAGTGATTAATAATTCCGTGACGTCACACCATACGTTTGTATGGGGAAAACTTTGCGCTCCAAAACACAGGTGTACTTTATATATTTCGGAAAATAAAAGTGATAAGGTGATAGATCTCGCCGAGATCTGTACAGTGACGGTTTTCCCGTGAAGAAATATCAAGCGGAAAGTGTTTTAAAGTGCATAGAAAAGTTTTGAATTTGGAATTTATGGCGTGGGTAAAATGGCTACGGCCCGTGAAAATTTCTAATCTTCGGGTTGGGCCAGTTTGTTCAAAGTGACAAGTTTTGACAACCGCCTGACAACGTTCGGCGCCGCCATTTTCGCCGTCGTAGAAATGTCAGATCGATACGGTGAAACATTTCAAGAACTAGTTTAAAAGGTCCGTTGAAAGTGCAGTGGAAGAAGAAAATTATCGTGAAAGTTTTCAAGATTTTTTCAAAAAAGGCGTTGAGAGTGAAATCGTGGTGAAGTGTTCGAAATATTTCCGATCGTTAATTTCAAAACCGGCCGTTGGTGAACTTTTCGGGGCCGGTTTTGAATTTAACGGCCAAGTGAGTGAAAAGCTACACGGCGAGGCGGAAGACGGACGTTTAGAGTGTAGTGTGTGGATTCAAAAGTGCATGGACACACGTTTCTGCTAGTTTATGGTGTATTATTGAAGTGTTGAAGTGTCGGGCACAAGTGCTCAGAAAAAATTTGAAACGGCGGTTATCGGAGGAAATACAGCGGCACACAACAGCGAAGTTTTGCAGCGGCACGTTCAAGTTGTAGCGGCGGGACAGAGGTTTCGCTACTCGCTTAGCGAAGACACGAACCAGCCAACGTGTCGCCACATATGCTGAAAAAGATAACGGGTCACGCCATCTGTTGGCAATAAGATCAGCCAAGACAAAACCATCGACGGGGTTGCGTGGTGTCATCTATCTTCGGCTAGGAGAAGAAGAAATCGTTGCCATCTTCAATTGGATAATGCAGGCTGGAAGCTCAAGTCAGGGCGACCGGCCTTAAAATAAAAGCTCGCTCAGCGAAACTAATGGTTGCGAAACATTAAGAAGCATGGATCGCAATTTAAGGCCACGGCTGACGTCTGTGGACTGTAGCTTGGGGCAGTCCCGAAAAAGACTGTAACGTCGTCCAAGATCGACACTGGGCGTACGTCCCTGGCTACACGGACAAACGAGGAAAGCGAGATTCGTTTGCACCTTATGTTGCAGGCGGAGAAGGCCGAAAAGGCCGAACTGCTAAAGACGGTGGCAAGTCTCCAGGCCACAGTGGAGGGCCTGCAAAAGCAGCTGGCGGACGCTCTGCAGGCCAGGTTATCCGCTGAAGCGGAAGCAAAAAAGGAGCGCGATGCCATGCTGGCTGAGATCCGGGACCTGGGGCAGCAACTGCGCCAGGAGCTCTCCTGGCAACGCGGCATGCAGCAACAGCAGCAACCGCAACCTGGCCCATCTATGATAGCGGCGGTATCTTTGCGGGCCCCAGGAGTCGATGGGGAAAACAACCGGCAGTTGGAGCAGCCTAGCTTCGCCGATGTTGTTCGCCGCAAATACCGCGGTATGGCCAAGGGAAGCCCCGACAGCCCCCAGCAGCAGCAGCAACAGCAGCAACAACATCAGCAGCAGCAGCAGCAGCAGCAGCGGCAGCCACAGCGACAGGCGGTCGCCGGCACGCAGCAGCAGCAACAACGTCGGCAGCAGCAGCAACAACAGCAGCAGCAACAACACCAGCAGCGGCCAACTTCTGTACAGGCGCATCGTAGCGAGCAGTTGCGCCAGGAGCGACGGCGTCCAGCACGCCCTCGGCAGGACCAGCTCATCTTTGAGCCGGCCGAGGGCTGCTCTTACAAGGCGCTCTTCGAAAGATCCGCCTGAATCAGCGCCTGGCGGAGGAGAACAAGCACGTGCATCAGGGCTACCGCACGACCCGCGACTTCCTTCGCCTTACACTCAAAAAGGATGCAGATGCCGCTGTGCTGCTGCAGCGCATCCAGGAGGAGGTCGGTGATTTGGCCACTGGCCGGATCATCACGGAGATGGCCGAGGTGATGATTACCGGCATCGATATGTTGGCCACAAAAGAGGATGTGGAACGCGGTCTGCAGCGGGCGCTGGAACGCACAGTAGTTGCAGCAACCACGTCCTTGTGGGAGCGTCGTGATGGGACGCAGCGTGCCCGTGTCCGACTTCCACGGAGGGACGCTGACCTTCTGGCGGACAAACGTATCCTTGTTGGATACTCGGCGTGCCTGGTGCGCAGCGCGCCAAAACAGCAGCGAAGCGCGGTTCGCTGTTTCCGCTGCTTGGAGCGTGGACACACCACTGCAGACTGCGCCGGCGTGGATCGTTCCGGCCTATGCCTGCGCTGCGGAGCCACGGATCACCGCGCGGCATCATGCACCTGCGATCCGAAGTGCATCGTTTGTGGCGGCCCACACCGCATCGCCGCCCCCATGTGCCCAGGCCCGCAACCACAATGTTGAACGTCCTGCAGTTCAACGCCAACCATTGCGAGAACGCCCAGGACCTGGCGTTGCATGTGTTGACCACCGAGGGTCTTGACGTTCTGCTCTTGTCCGAGCCCTATTGCGTACCGCGCAATAACGGCAATTGGGTAACGGACGAGAGTAAGACGGTTGCCATCGTCGTCAACGGCAACCGGCTGCCGATACAGCGTATCAGGCACCGTCAGACCCTCGGTGTGGTTGCGGCCGACGTCGGTGGAATCGCTGTGGTGAGCTGCTATGTGTCGCCGCAGACAGGAGTCCCAGAGTTCCGAAGCGTTATGGAAAAGATCGACCTGATCGTCCGCGGGTGCAGCCGGGTTCTCCTGGCCGGCGATTTCAACGCCATGCACCTGGACTGGGGAAGCAGCAGGACTTGCCCGAAGGGCTTGAGCTTCTCCAGTTGGCGGACAACCTCGGGCTGGTGCTACTGAACAAGGCAGACTGTCTGCCAACGTTCAAGGGGAACCGAGCGGACACAACTCGGTTTCCGCCCAGCCGACCGGACGTTACGTTCGCCAGTAGTGTGATCAGCCGTCTCGACCCGCGCGAGGACAGCGCCCGAGGCTGGCGCGTTCCCGACGTGGTAACGCTCAGTGATCACCGTTACGTCCGGTACGAGGTTGGCGTGAGTCCACCATCATCGAGGGATCGGGCAGCACGGCGTGGACAGCGCCCGGCCCGCGTAAGCAATGCCGGTACGCGCTGGAAGACCAGTCAGTTTGACTCCCAGCTTTTCGAGAAAGCGCTGGCCATGACTGGGTTCGCCCGTCAAGCTAACAGCGTCGAAAGCTTGGTCGAGTCGCTGACCAGCGTCTGCGACGAGACGATGTCGCGGGTCTTCCCAGCGCAGGACCACACAGGTCGGCCAGCTTACTGGTGGACTCCGGCGATCCAGACGATGATCGAAGAACTCTCCAGAAAGGAGCAAATGGCGATGAGGACCATTCCGCCCAACGAACAGCTCCAAACGGAACTCGCAGCTGCCAGGAGAGCCTTCGGAAGGCTATTCGTGTGAGCAAGAACGAGGCGTTCGACCGGTTCTTGCTGTCGATCAGGAGGACGAAACCGGAAACTTTTTCCGGAAAGTCTTTCACTGGTTCCAGGCGGCCCGCTCAGCCCCGGAACGCGATCCAGCAGAACTGCAGCGAATTGTCGACGCCCTGTTCCCGGTTCATCCGCCGGTAGAGTGGCCTGATCTCCGAGTTGGCAACATGGCGCCGCTCCGATCGATCGGCCTGACCGAGCTGGATCAAATAGCAGCCAGCATGCACCCGCGGAAGGCTCCTGGGCTTGATGGAGTACCGAACGCCGCCCTTACGGTTGCTCTCAGGCAGCAACCGGAGCCCTTCCGCCGGGTGTTTCAGGAGTGCCTGGACACGTCCTGCTTTCCGCAGCCGTGGAAAAAGCAGCGACTGGTGCTCCTGCCAAAGCCGGCAAGTCACCGGGCGAGCCGTCGTCCTTCCGCCCGATTTGCCTGCTCGATAATACGGGCAAGGCTTTGGAGCGGCTGCTGCTGAACCGGCTCAACGAATATATCGAGGATCCAGAGAGTCCGCAACTGTCCGAGCAGCAGTTCGGATTCCGGCGAGGGCGATCGACTCTGCAGGCCATACAGCAAGTCGTGGACGCGGGACGAAGGGCGAAGTCCTTTGGCAGGACAAACAACCGTGACCGGCGCTGCCTCATGGTTGTGGCCCTGGACGTCCGTAACGCGTTTAACACGGCTAGCTGGCAGAGCATCGCCGAGGCGCTCCAGGCGAAGGGAGTCCCGGTGCAGTTGTGCCGCATACTGCAGGACTACTTCGCCGACAGGGAGCTTACGTACGACACGGCGGACGGGCCGGTTACCCGCCGAGTATCGGCAGGTGTTCCACAGGGGTCCATATTGGGCCCCACACTGTGGAACATAATGTACGACGGTGTGCTAGCCGTAGAGCTCCCTGAGGGCGCCTCCATCGTGGGATTCGCCGATGATCTTGCGATCCTGGCAGCGGGGACAACTCCTGAACACGCAGCAGCGATTGCGGAGGAAGCGGTGGCAGCGGTCAACAGCTGGATGGTGCGGCACAAACTCTCCTGGCGCCGGAGAAGACGGAGCTGCTGATGGTGTCGAGCAAGCGAAGCGGATACAAAAACATCCCTGTGAACATCTGTGGAGTGGAAGTGCGCTCGAAGCGGTCGATCCGCTACTTGGGGTCATGCTACACGACCACCTGTCGTGGCGCCCACACGTCGAGATGGTCGCGGACAAGGCCCTCCGTGTGGTGCGAGCATTGCGTGTCGTCATGCGCAACCACAGCGGCCCCCAAGTGAGCAAGCGGAAGCTGCTCGCCGCAGTGGCCGCGTCCATTATCCGCTATGGCGCACCCGTCTGGGCGGAAGCCTCGGACCTACAGTGGTGCAGGCGGATATTGGATCGCGTGCAGCGCCCCCTAGCCCAGAACATCACGAGTGCCTTCCACTCCACGAGCTGCGAGGTAGCGGTGGTTTTAGCCGGAGAACTGCCATACCACCTCCTGGTGAAGGAAGACGCCCGCTGCTACAACCGACTGCAGTTAAGCCCGGACAGCAGTCGAGAGGCGATTCGCCAGGAGGAAAAGGAGTCATCGCTGCAGCTGTGGCAGCAACAGTGGGACGACGAGGCGGCGAATAACACCAGCCGCTACTTACGTTGGGCCCACCGACAAGTGCCAGACGTGCGCCTGTGGACGGGGCGGAAACACGGAGAGGTAGATTTCTACCTCTCGCAGGTTCTCAGTGGACATGCCTTCGTCCACGAGTTCCTGCACGTGTTCGGGTTCGCTCCATCCCCGGACTGTCCCAGGTGCGCAGGGTCGGTCGAGTCGGTGGCCCACGTACTGTTCCAGTGTCCCGCTTCGCGGATGTTCGCGCGGAGTTGCTGCACGGCGTCGACGAGGACAACCTCGGCAGCCGCCTGTTGGAGAGTGCGGAGTGGTGGGACCGCATCCAGCAGGCGGCTCGGCAGATCCTCTCCGTGCTGCAGGAGGACTGGCGGGAGGAGCAGCAAAACTTGGCAGCCGCCGAGGCTGCTCAGCCAGTTCCTGCATCCAGCCCGCCCGAGAACATGGCGGAGGCAGAGCGGAGACGGCTGATGCGACGCCGAGAGGTGCGCAACCGCAGCGCCCGGCGGATGCGGCAGCGGCGTCGGCAGGAGCGGCTCGGCGTGGACGAGGTCGTCCCGGCTATCTTGGCACGCGCAGCGGCCAATGACGACGCGGCCGACGACGTAGCGGAGCCGACAGGGGAGGTCGAGGAGGAGGAGGTCAGCCTCCAGAGCCGCCAATCCCCCGCGCAGCCGGGGATTGCCTCCTCCCCACGCACGATGGAGATGCGGCGACTGCGGCGTAACTTTATGCAGCTCCAATACCGGGAAAGGCGTCGGGCCGGAGTGCTAGGAGCTGTTCCGCAGGGTCGCCAACGACGTGGGCGACTACCACCATCTGCAGCGGAAGTGGAGCGGCGTCGCATTAACCGGCGGCAGAGAGAGAGGCAGCGGCGGCTGGAGCAACGGCAAGCGGAGGTCGAGGCTCAGCCTCCCCCGTGGGACGAGCTGCCGAGCTCCCAGCTTGCCGAACGAAG
>NW_024412081.1:1510000-1517500 GCF_016920715.1 Anopheles arabiensis | reverse complement strand
CAAGAAACGGTTATCCCGGCCGTTCGTTCGCCGGAACGACATGGCGGTACGGCCGGCCTCAATAACCCGCTGGATGGCGCTCACTGTCGACCGCCCTCGACGAAATCCGAACTGCCGGTCCGACAGTCGGGGTGAAGACGGCCTCGAGATGTTCATTGAGGCGATTCAGGATGAGGCGCTCAAGTACCTTCCCCAGTGCGTCGAGCATGCAGAGGGGTCGGTACGAGCTGCTCTCTCCCGGAGGCTTCCCCCTGCTTCGGCAGCAACACCAGTCGTTGCCTCTTCCACTGCGCCGGAAACGAAGCGCGATTGAGGCAATCCTGGTACAGGACCCGGAAGACCTCCGGGAACAACATGATGGCCGTCTTCACTGCCGCGTTCGGGATGCCATCGAGCCCTGGTGCTTTGCGATTTGCCATCTGGCTCGCGATGAGCAGCAGCTCGTCGTCCGTTACCGGTGCAATTCCCGCCGTTGTTGTTGCTCCCTCGACGCTTCCAACGTTGCTCAGCTGCGACCAGTCACAGGGCGGATGCTCAGGGAAGAGGTCGGACACAATGCGTTCGAGGACGACCCGGTCCGCTTCTGAAGGCGTCCGACTGCCCCGGAGCCGGGACATGACGACCCGATATCCTGCCCCGAACGCATTCTCTTCTGCAATTTCGATCAGCTCCTGGAACAAGTTCCGCTTGCTAGCTCGAATTGCTCGGCTGAGCTCTGCCCTTGCTGTCCTGTGCTCAGCTGCTGCTATGCTGCGCTCCTCCAAATCAGCCGTCCGCAGCATCCGGTCACGGGCAACCTCGCAGTTGTTCCTCAGGCGAGCCAGGAGGAGACCACCAAAATGTGTTACGGTGCGGGTCTTGGTGCACTCGGGTAACCCGTTGCATCGTCTCGTCGCAGGCCTTCAACATGGCTGCGATCATACCCTCCTGGGTACAGGGATAACTGGCTTGTGGCCGCCAAGCGTTCATAGCGACGTGGCTTTTTGATCCTTCGATGTCGGCTCTTCCTATCATTGTGAAGCAAAATTCACCAAGCGTAGGATTGTTCACCCTTTCAAGGGAACGTGAGCTGGGTTTAGACCGTCGTGAGACAGGTTAGTTTTACCCTACTGGTGTGTGCTTATAGTCGCTATCTTAACGGAATTCCTGTGCAGTACGAGAGGAACCACAGGTACGGACCACTGGCTCAATACTAGTCCGACCGGACTTTGGTATGACGCTACGTCCGCTGGATTATGCCTGAACGCCTCTAAGGTCGTAGCCAATCCGAGCTGATAGCGCTTCTCAAACCCATTAGGTGTTCGGAAGCTAGCGGGCCTAACAACCCTCTGAGATCCGTTGGAGTCTGCGTCTGCAGCCCGGCGTCTCATCCCGCTATACCTAGGCCGCAATGAGTGGAGTTCGCTGCACGTGTTAGTACCGTAACTGGGAACGCCGTTGGCTTGAGCTCTGCCCAACGTGGATATACCTAGTTTCGACACCTATCAACCGCCCGCAAACGACGGGACTTCAGGCTGGGAGCTGCGAGTTGTAGAGATGCGTTCGCATCGATCCTCTCAGGCGACCCATGCTTGGTGGTTTGTCCGTGTGCCCCTTCCTCGATGTGCGCAAGCTCGTCTTGGTCTGGGGACCACGTCGACACAGGGGATACTCTTGTGAGAGCATGAGTGTACTAAGTTGAGTGTAGCAAGGGAACGCGTGCCCCTTCCTCGTTGGCGTAACTAACCATCTTGGTCTGGGGACCGTGGTACCGTGCTCTGGTGAAGCTTGGTGCGTGCTCCTTCCTTGTCAGACGAGTGACTTGACCTGGTCTGGAGACCGTTCCTTTATACTAGTGGACAAGAGTTGGCTACTTCCGTGTCAGACGAGTGACTTGACATAGGATGGAGAAGGACACTTAACACTAATGAGCTTGTCGGCGTGCCTCGTTCTCGACTTGATTGTCTTGATGTGAGGACCGTGCGGACCACACCAGTAAGCTTACACATGCTCGTTACAAGTTGTATAAGTTGACCCGTTTGGCCCGGTTGCCTTGCACATGATGGTGTTGACCATGTTCGGTTAACAGGTCGTGTGTCGAGGTGGTCGGCCTTGGTAGTAGGATGTCTTGTGCATGTGACGTGTTGACCTGGTTTGGTCGGTGTGTCGTCGTGTACGAGATGACCTACTTACCCGTTAGTTTTCCAAGTTGTATTATGTGTTGACTTAGTTGACGTGTCATGTGCTTGGATGATTAGCGTACGGGTCATGTATGGTGCGCTTGCTTCAGTTGAAGGGATGTACTAGTACAGTTGTGTTAATTGTTTATTTCACGATCTGGTCTTTTGGCTGGATCGTGAAAAAAACGCTAAGTCCCAAATCCTGAACTCGAGAAGAAAGCGCCAATGACAACGTTTTTGACTGGAGCTCCCTAGCATTCGGCTTTTTTCTACTTTGAAGGGATGTACTGTTGTATGAATTGTTTATTCACGAACTGGTCGTTTGATTGGATCGTGAAAAAATCGCTCAGTCCCAAATCCTGAACTCGACAGGAAAGCGCTGATTGCAAACATTTTGACTGGAAGTCCCTTGAAAATGGCGTTTTCGTTATTGGCATTATGTGGCACGTTTATTGTGGCTAGAACATTAATTATTCACCAAATGGCACCAAAGCTTGGCAAAAGTCGCGAAACACTCCTATCTCGACGCACCAGCAATCGCAACTTGATGCAAAATAAATTGCACGAGCTAATGATACTTGTACCATGCACAGTACACCGTACCAAAATATACCCCTGAAAGTGTGCAATTTGGTGCTACCCTAGGGAATATGTATGGGGAAGCCTAGCTACGTGTGTCGCACGTTCCAAGTTGCATGGACGTCGAACAGAGGCATGCAAAAGCACCTATCTAGGGAATTACTCTACGTTCTAGTAGCAAGTGCGATTTTCCAGTCCAGCACGGCAGTACGCCTGCACGCATACACTCCATGTACCAGAAATGTACCAACCTAGGCGTTGCTCAGTAGCTTTTAGTGGCACATAGAAAAAGTATTCGAGTTCAGATTTTTGGGACTTAGCGTATTTTTAAAACTAATAACGAAAATTAAATTTTAAATCGGTAAACGGCTAGGAGTTGCTCAGTAGCTTTTGGCGGCACATAGAAAAAGTATTCGAGTTCAGATTTTGGGACTTAGCGTATTTTTTAAAACTAATAACGAAAATTAAATTATAAATCGGTAAACGGCTAGGAGTTGCTCAGTAGCTTTTGCGCAACGTGGCAAAAGTATTCGAGTTCAGATTTCTTGGACGTAGCGTATTTTTCAATCATAATAAACCGAATCAAACATAACAATGATGAAACTTACACCATGTCCCAAGGTTGTGCACAAAACGTAACGATAAAGTGCTGGCGAAGTTAGAGGTGCACCAAAATTGTGTACCGATCAGGGAAAGTACTCTACGTTCCTATGATTTGGGTGAAAAGTGTTGATTAACTGCTGGTAAGAATAGACAGTTGCTTATCATACACATCGCAAACGAACACCCCTTAGTGAGCATTAGCAAAAGTCAATGGCACAAAGCAATTGCAATACAAACTGATCAAGTACATTAAAGAACGCTAAGTACCAGGACTTCTTTCCAAGAATGGTGTCCGCGACGGGAGGGCAAGCGTCCTTCCCAGGTTTTCCTAGTAAACCTTGTATGGTAAACATACCCAAGCGTGTCTGTAAGCACGCAACGAAAGTCACGAACGGGCACATACCTAGGAATGTACTCTACGTACTTGGACTTTTGTCCAAGAATGGTGTCCGCGACGGTCGGGCACTGCGACGCAATAACCAAATCCTAGGATTGTAACTTTAGTGTGCACAAACATAAACATTAACGCGTTCGCTCGGGCTGCGCCGTCCGTGTTGAACACAAATGTGGGTGATTATATGCGTGGAGGGACAAAACATACGAGGAGGAGACAGTTTTCTGCACGATGTGCACAGAGCTCATTTCGTCGTCCCGGGCGAATGGAAAAACACAAACATCGCGAGTATCGTTCTAGGTTTCTGTCTATAAAAGGGCAGGCCAAAAGGTGACCGGTTGAGATAAGCATTTTAAGCATACAAACACTTTATTGGAACTTTTGATACAAAAACAAGGTACGTACATGTAGGTTGTACCAACATGGACATCTATGAACGCGTACGCTCGGGCTGCGCCCTCCGTCTTGTACTTTCCCTGATCGGTACACAGTTTTGGTGCACTGCTATTCCGACCGGCAACTTGTACCAACATATACATCCATGAACGCGTAAGTAGTGTACTTTCCCTGATCGGTACACACTGTTGGTGCACGGCATAAGAAAAGAGCTAAAATGGTCAAACTCAATCCATTTCAACAATAGATAGTCGATAGTAGCTGTGCCGATGAAGTAGGGCACGATGCAAGTTAATGTTGTTTAATGAATAACATGTCCGCCATACATTTCAGTACAAAATTGCTCGGTCAGACCTACAAAGTGCTATATCTCGAATACGAGGCGTCGGACTGGGGGTTGTAGAGCAATTTTAAGTTCGTCTAATGATTCTACATCCGATTCTGGATAGCGGTTTTTGACCACTTTTCAATATTTTGTGACACCCCGAACCTAGGGGCAGCTCCTAGCTTTTTTCAAAAATGTGCACCGAACGGGCCGGAGAGCTCGTGTGGCTCAAAACATGTTTTTCGCTAAAACACCTCAAAACGTGTAAGGAACGCACCCTAGCTCTTGTTTTTCAAAAGTTATGGCCATTTAAAGTCAGACGGGTTTTGCTTCAAAATAGCAATTTTACCCGTCCCTATGGCCATGCTTTAAATTTTCACGAAAATGCCAGGTCAGACCTAGGGCGGGCCATATCTTGAATACTAAACGTCGCAGACATTGGTCGTAGAACAATTTTAAGTTCGTCTAATGATTCTACATCCGATTCTGGATAGCGGTTTTTGACCACTTTTCAATATTTTGTGACACCCCGAACCTAGGGGCAGCTCCCTAGCTTTTTTCAAAAATGTGCACCGAACGGGCCGGAGAGCTCGTGTGGCTCAAAACATGTTTTTCGCTAAAACACCTCAAAACGTGTAAGGAACGCACCCTAGCTCTTGTTTTTCAAAAGTTATGGCCATTTAAAGTCAGACGGGTTTTTGCTTCAAAATAGCAATTTTACCCGTCCCTATGGCCATGCTTTAAATTTTCACGAAAATGCCAGGTCAGACCTAGGGCGGGCCATATCTTGAATACTAAACGTCGCAGACATTGGTCGTAGAACAATTTTAAGTTCGTCTAATGATTCTACATCCGATTCTGGATAGCGGTTTTTTGACCACTTTTCAATATTTTGTGACACCCCGAACCTAGGGGCAGCTCCCTAGCTTTTTTCAAAAATGTGCACCGAACGGGCCGGAGAGCTCGTGTGGCTCAAAACATGTTTTTCGCTAAAACACCTCAAAACGTGTAAGGAACGCAACCTAGCTCTTGTTTTTCAAAAGTTATGGCCATTTAAAGTCATACGGGTTTTGCTTCAAAATAGCTATTTTACCCGTCCCTATGGCCATGCTTTAAATTTTCACGAAAATGCAAGGTCAGACCTAGGGCGGGCCATATCTTGAATACTAAACGTCGCAGACATTGGTCGTAGAACAATTTTAAGTTCGTCTAATGATTCTACATCCGATTCTGGATAGCGGTTTTTGACCACTTTTCAATATTTTGTGACACCCCGAACCTAGGGGCAGCTCCTAGCTTTTTCAAAAATGTGCACCGAACGGGCCGGAGAGCTCGTGTGGCTCAAAACATGTTTTTCGCTAAAACACCTCAAAACGTGTAAGGAACGCACCCTAGATGATGAAAAGTGCAATCAGAATGTCAATCGACAACTTTGTTGGGGGTACCATTTTACGGGCCAGTAGCTTAGGCGCGCCAACAGCGCTTTCCTTTCGGGTTCCCATTTTTGCCCTCCTGGGATTATGATCATTTGTTCATTGCCTACTATAGGGAGGGTACCTTGCTACGAGGTCAAACATGAAGATTGCACCAAATCGTAGTTTTTACCTCTATTTAGTCGTAGGAGCATGGTTTGCAGTGGCAGTGGGTCATTAAGCCCCCGTTTGGGTCATACGTCCCTCCGCGATAAAAATCGTCGTATGCCTATAGTCCGAACTAATGAAGCAAAAGTGGTGTCTGGTGGGCTCTGCCGATGATTTTAACCTATGATTTTGAGCTTCCACCCTATCAAAACGTTCCCTGGAGCAGTACATCACGGGTCTACGGACCCAAAGACTTCGTCGTGATGGTTTCTAGTAAAAAGTTGTAACAGCTAAGGGTTTTGAATACGCGTATATTAACCATTGCTTGAAACTAAGCTTCGTTGTTTTTAAACTCTGCAAGACCAATCGAACTTCTTAGGGAAACCCGAAGGATTCACGCTAAGCTCGATGAGCTATTATGGGTAGTGGTGCATGATCTGGTGTTCCTTGGATCTAATCCAATGAATAAATTTATGAGGGTATATATGGTGCAGGGCACAAAGCGTGATGAAACCGGGTCTCCCTACCAAATGTGGCATATTTTTCCCTGAGAGCGAAGCTCAGACCCACGTAGGGGAGAGCGAAGTGGAACTTAAATGTTCTATGCAGCAAATGTTCGCCATGCGGATAAACAAGTTGGAATAGTTCAATGTAGTGTAATGCAAAAACGAATCGCAATAACGATACGGGACCCAGAAGCAATTCTGCGGATCCCTCGGGGAGTGGTGAGTTGATATAAATTAGAGGTGAAAGTCCAAGTTGTTCAAGCTCCGGCTCGGCAGCCGATACGAGGTTCCTGTTGGGCTTTGTACATCGCGCAGAGGCGCCGTTCGGTTCTAGCAATGATTCCCGCCACCATGTTCCATGCGTGCAGAGATCCGTTAGAGCTCGTTCAATGTGTCCCGCCGTGATTACGAAAAAGTCCAACAGTTGACCAAGTTGGGGTGCGTCAAGTAAACGCGCAGAGATGCCGTTCGGTTTAGAGCAATGTCTCCCGTATCACGTTGGAGTTCTTCCACTAGTGCAGAGAGATCGCTGAACCGTTCAATGTGTCCCGTCGTGGTGTGCTTGTACCGAACACTTAGGATACACCATGCTTTGTTGGTTTGGGATAGGAGTGGTCGCGCAACTGCCTCCACGCCGCAAAGTGCCAGTTCGGATTGAAGGTCAACTTTAGCCGTTCAATGCATCAGTCGGTGGGTGTTCAGATGGCATCACAACTTCCCCTAGGTGCTTAAGTTGGTTGGGTTGTAAAACATGTGCACATGCGCAGAGTATCGTGCGTACTAGCAAAGTCTCCCGTCACGGTGGTTATGAATGAGTTCCATTCAGTGCAGAGAGATCGTTAGTGCGTGCAATGTGTACCAGTCGATGTGTCGTACCGGAATACAACCCCGCTTAGAGGCCCGTCGCTCGAAGAGGACAAGCAAGAGTGCGCAGAGTGCCGTACTGGCCTAGCAATGT
>NW_024412081.1:1500000-1502500 GCF_016920715.1 Anopheles arabiensis | reverse complement strand
GTTATATGTGTCCCCGAAGGCGAACGATTAGATCATAATGGTTAGGTTGCTACAACATAACCAGAATCATAGTTATGCTGCATTTCAGTTAATGTGGCAAACGATTAGGAAGAATCTGCGGATATAGTGTTGATTGCAGATCCGTATCTGGCAACAACCAACGTCAAAGTGTTACGCAATGACGATAACACAGCAGCGGTAGTGGTTAACGCGGACTTACCAGTTAAGGTAGTCAGTAAGGCTTTGAAGGGTTTAATGATAGTTGACATAGGTGATATGCGAGTGGTTAGCGTTTACGCGCCACCTAGATTTAGTATGGAAGAGTTCCAGAACATGTTGGATAACACGGTAATGGCCGTAACCGGTATCCACAAATTCGTTATCGGGGGACTTCAACGCTTGGTCAGTAAGTTGGAACAACCAACTTGGCGAGCGTGGAGAAACCCAGAAACGAAGAGGTGAGTTGGTTTTATCAACCTTTGCGCAGATTGACGCAATTTTATTGAACGACGGCAGCACCCCAACTTATGTTGGACCAGGGCGCACGTCAGTAGTTGATCTTACTTTGCGAGCCGAACCGTAGCAAGATCATTTAAGTGGGTGGTGTTATCTAGCTATATGAACTCTGATCATCGTGCAATACGAATAGATCTTGAGACGCAAAGCGTGCGTAATCTGTCCCGACCCATAACGGATGGAGCATCAAGTATTTTAGCAAAGATATATTTGAAGTTATGATGCAAGCCGCTTTTGAGACCGAGGTCACAACAAGCGAAGACTTAATGCGTATACTTGTCACGGCGTGCAATGCGACGATGACTAAACGTAAGAGGTACACTCTAACAAGAGTGCATTTTGGTGGACGTTAGAGATTGAGGCACTTCGCAAAGAGTGCAAACACCGCGATCGATTAGCGCAAAGAGCTTTTAATACTGATCTCTATTCTACTTTTAGGGACGAGTTCAAGGTGGCACGGAATGCCCTCAAGCGATTGATCAAGCATACCCGACAGAGGAAGTGGAAAGAGTTCCTGGGAACAGCGAACAACGCATCATTTGGTATAGTATATCATACGTTCAAGAAAGTGGCCGAGGGTTCGATTGGACCCCGAACCATGACATTGACGAGTTTAGGGAAGTGGTGAGCGAGCTTTTTCCTACTCACCCAAACACGGTGTGGCCTGATTATCGTATCGATCAGCCACGAGAGTTTGAAAGGGTAACTAATGATGAGATTCTTGCGGTTGCCAGGAGACTACCTAACAAGAAGGCGCCGGGACCAGATGGTATCCCGAATGAGGCGCTGAAAGTTGGTATGTTGACTGCAACCGATGCATTTTGCAGGGTTTACCAAGGCTGTTTAGAGAACGCGAAGTTCCCCGATGAGTGGAAAAGGCAGAGGTTGGTGTTAATACCGAAGCCGAACAAACCACCAGGGAACCGGGTTCAGTTCGCCCCATTTGTCTACTAGACGGGCAGGTAAAGGTTTAGAACGCATCATAGTGCAACGGCTAAATGCACACATCGAGGAGGTCAACGGACTGTCTGACGACCAATTTGGTTTCAGAAGTCGTCGATCTACAGTTGATGCGATTCAACGGGTAGTGGACATTGTTTCGGTAGCTAGAAGTAGAAACAGATACAGTGGACGGTATTGTGCGGTTGTTACATTAGATGTTACTAATGCTTTTAACAGTGCTTCATGGTTGGCGATTGCAAATGCTTTACAGAGAATTAACACTCCTAAATATCTTTATGATATCATTGGTGATTATTTTAGGAATCGTGTGCTGATGTATGATACCACAGATGGACCGGCAGAGATTGCAGTCACATCGGGTGTACCTCAAGGCTCGGTACTTGGCCCAACGTTATGGAACCTCATGTACGACGGAGTCCTACGAGTTGCAATGGTGGAAGGTGCACGGATTATCGGCTATGCAGACGATATAGTACTGTTGGTGGAAGGTAATTGTGTTGATGATATTGAAATTCTCGTTTCCAGTCAGATTCGCATCATCGACCGATGGATGACCGACAACGGATTAAAGATAGCCCCGACCAAGACCGAGTTTATTATGGTCAGTTCCCATCAGAGGATACAGCATGGGGCTATCAGGGTAGGTGATCACGTAGTACATTCGTCGCGCAGCTTAAAGTACTTGGGGATGGTCCTAGATGACCGCCTCGATTACACTTCACACATCAGGTATGCGGTGGAGAGAGCGACGAAGCTATGGACCACCTTGGTAAGGATGATGCCTAATAAGGCAGGTCCGAGTAGTAATGCTAGGCGAGCAATTGCTCTTACTGTTGTGGCGAAGGTCCGGTATGCCTCGCCCATTTGGTGTCATACCCTTAGATTTGCTAACCGTAGACAATGGCTACGTCGGTTTTACCGGCCAGTAGTCCAGCGAGTTATCTCTTCTTTCAGGACAACTTCTCATGATGCAGTCTGCGTGCTTGCGGGAATGATCCCGCTTCATCTCCTCCTGGACGAG
>NW_024412081.1:1495000-1497500 GCF_016920715.1 Anopheles arabiensis | reverse complement strand
TCAGACGAGTGACTTGACCTGGTCTGGAGACCGTTCCTTTATACTAGTGGACAAGAGTTGGCTTCTTCCGTGTCAGACGAGTGACTTGACATAGGATGGAGAAGGACACTTAACACTAATGAGCTTGTCGGCGTGCCTCGTTCTCGACTTGATTGTCTTGATGTGAGGACCGTGCGGACCACACCAGTAAGCTTACACATGCTCGTTACAAGTTGTATAAGTTGACCCGTTTGGCCCGGTTGCCTTGCACATGATGGTGTTGACCATGTTCGGTTAACAGGTCGTGTGTCGAGGTGGTCGGCCTTGGTAGTAGGATGTCTTGTGCATGTGACGTGTTGACCTGGTTTGGTCGGTGTGTCGTCGTGTACGAGATGACCTACTTACCCGTTAGTTTTCCAAGTTGTATTATGTGTTGACTTAGTTGACGTGTCATGTGCTTGGATGATTAGCGTACGGGTCATGTATGGTGCGCTTGCTTCAGTTGAAGGGATGTACTAGTACAGTTGTATTAATCGTTTATTTCACGATCTGGTCTTTTGGCTGGATCGTGAAAAACGCTAAGTCCCAAATCCTGAACTCGAGAAGAAAGCGCCAATGACAACGTTTTTGACTGGAGCTCCCTAGCATTCGGCTTTTTCTACTTTGAAGGGATGCACTGTTGTATGAATTGTTTATTCACGAACTGGTCGTTTGATTGATCGTGAAAAAAACGCTCAGTCCCAAATCCTGAACTCGACAGGAAAGCGCTGATTGCAAACATTTTGACTGGAAGTCCCTTGAAAATGGCGTTTTCGTTATTGGCATTATGTGGCACGTTTATTGTGGCTAGAACATTAATTATTCACAAAATGGCACCAAAGCTTGGCAAAAGTCGCGAAACACTCCTATCTCGACGCACCAGCAATCGCAACTTGATGCAAAATAAATTGCACGAGCTAATGATACTTGTACCATGCACAGTACACCGTACCAAAATATACCCCTGAAAGTGTGCAATTTGGTGCTACCCTAGGGAATATGTATGGAGAAGCCTAGCTACGTGTGTCGCACGTTCCAAGTTGCATGGACGTCGAACAGAGGCATGCAAAAGCACCTATCTAGGGAATTACTCTACGTTCTAGTAGCAAGTGCGATTTTCCGGTCCAGCACGGCAGTACGCCTGCACGCATACACTCCATGTACCAAAATGTACCAACCTAGGCGTTGCTCAGTAGCTTTGGCGGCACATAGAAAAAGTATTCGAGTTCAGATTTTTGGGACTTAGCGTATTTTTAAAACTAATAACGAAAATTAAATTTTAAATCGGTAAACGGCTAGAGTTGCTCAGTAGCTTTTTGCGCAACGTGGCAAAAGTATTCGAGTTCAGATTTCTAGGACGTAGCGTATTTTTCAATCATAATAAACCGAATCAAACATAACAATGATGAAACTTACACCATGTCCCAAGGTTGTGCACAAAACGTAACGATAAAGTGCTGGCGAAGTTAGAGGTGCACCAAAATTGTGTACCGATCAGGAAAGTACTCTACGTTCCTATGATTTGGGTGAAAAGTGTTATTTAACTGCTGGTTAGAATAGACAGTTGCTTATCATACACATCGCAAACGAACACCCCTTAGTGAGCATTAGCAAAAGTCAATTGCACAAAGCAAATGCAATACAAACTGATCAAGTACATTAAAGAACGCTACGTACCAGGACTTCTTTCCAAGAATGGTGTCCGCGACGGAGGGCAAGCGTCCTTCCCAGGTTTTCCTAGTAAACCTTGTATGGTAAACATACCCAAGCGTGTCTGTAAGCACGCAACGAAAGTCACGAACGGGCACATACCTAGGGAATGTATCTACGTACTTGGACTTTTGTCCAAGAATGGTGTCCGCGACGGTCGGGCACTGCGACGCAATAACCAAATCCTAGGATTGTAACTTTAGTGTGCACAAACATAAACATTAACGCGTTCGCTCGGGCTGCGCCTGTCTTGTATCTTCCTGATCGGTACACAGTTTTGGTGCACTGCTATTCCGACCGGCAACTTGTACCAACATATACATCCATGAACGCGTACGTAGTGTACTTTCCCTGATCGGTACACACTGTTGGTGCACGGCATAAGAAAAGAGCTAAAATGGTCAAACTCAATCCATTTCAACAATAGATAGTCGATAGTAGCTGTGCCGATGAAGTAGGGCACGATGCAAGTTAATGTTGTTTAATGAATAACATGTCCGCCATACATTTCAGTACAAAATTGCTCGGTCAGACCTACAAAGTGCTATATCTCGAATACGAGGCGTCGGACTGGGGGTTGTAGAACAATTTTAAGTTCGTCTAATGATTCTACATCCGATTCTGGATAGCGGTTTTTGACCACTTTTCAATATTTTGTGACACCCCGAACCTAGCTCCCTAGCTTTTTCAAAAATGTGCACCGAACGGGCCGGAGAGCTCGTGTGGCTCAAAACATGTTTTTCGCTAAAACACCTCAAAACGTGTAAGGAAC
>NW_024412081.1:1477500-1485000 GCF_016920715.1 Anopheles arabiensis | reverse complement strand
CGCAGATTGACGCATTTTATTGAACGACGGCAGCACCCCAACTTATGTTGGACCAGGGCGCACGTCAGTAGTTGATCTTACTTTTGCGAGGCGAACCGTAGCAAGATCATTTAAGGGAGGTGTTATCTAGCTATGATCATCGTGCAATACGATAGATCTTGAGACGCAAAGCGTGCATCTGTCCCGACCCATAACGGGATGGAGCATCGTATTTTAGCAAAGATATTTGAGTTATGATGCAAGCCGCTTTGAGACCGAGGTCACAACAAGCGAAGACTTAATGCGTATACTTGTCACGGCGTGTAATGCGACGATGACTAAACGTAAGAGGTACACTCCTAACAAGAGTGCATTTTGGTGGACGTTAGATTGAGGCACTCGCAAAGAGTGCAAACACCGCGATCGATTAGCGCAAAGAGCTTTTAATACTGATCTCTATTCTACTTTTAGGGACGAGTTCAAGGTGGCACGGAATGCCTCAAGCGATTGATCGCTACCCACAGGAAGTGGAAAGAGTTCCTGGGAACAGCGAACGCATCATTTGGTATAGTATATCATACGTTCGAGGCCGAGGGTTGATTGGACCCCGAACCATGACATTGGACGAGTTTAGGGAAGTGGTGAGCGAGCTCTACCACCCAAACACGGTGTGGCCTGATATCGTATCGATCAGCCACGAGAGTTTGAAAGGGCAACTAATGATGAGATTTTGCGGTTGCCAGGAGACTACCTAACAAGAAGGCGCCGACCAGATGGTATCCGAATGAGCTGAGTTGGTATGTTGACTGCAACCGATGCTTTTGCAGGGTTTACCAAGGCTGTTTAGAGAACGCGAAGTTCCCCGATGAGTGAAAAGGCAGAGGTTGGTGTTAATACCGAAGCCGAACAAACCACCAAACTGTCAGTTCGCCCCATTTTGTCTACTAGACGGCAGGTAAAGGTTTAGAACGCATCATAGTGCAACGGCTAAATGCACACATCGAACGGACGTCTGACGACCATTTGGTTTCAGAAGTCGTCGATCTACAGTTGATGCGATTCAACGGGTAGTGGACATTGTTTCGGTAGCTAGAAGTAGAAACAGATAGTGGACGGTATTGTGCGGTTGTTACATTAGATGTTACTAATGCTTTTAACAGTGCTTCGTGGTTGGCGATTGCAAATGCTTTACAGAGAATTAACACTCCTAAATATCTTTATGATATCACAGATTATTTTAGGAATCGTGTGCTGATGTATGATACCACAGATGGACGGCAGATTGCGTCACATCGGGTGTGCCTCAAGGCTCGGGACTTGGCCCAACGTTATGGAACCTCATGTACGACGGAGTCCTACGAGTTGCAATGGTGGAATGTCGGCGCAGACGATATAGTACTGTTGGTGGAAGGTAATTGTGTTGATGATATTGAAATTTCGTTTCCAGTCAGATTCGCATCATCGACCGATGGATGACCGACAACGGATTAAAGATAGCCCCGACCAGACCGAGTTTATTATGGTCGTTCCCATCAGAGGATACAGCATGGGGCTATCAGGGTAGGTGATCACGTAGTACATTCGTCGCGCAGCTTAAAGTACTTTGGGGATGGTCGATGACCGCCTCGATTACACCTCACACATCAGGTATGGTGGAGAGCGACGAAGCTATGGACCACCTTGGCGATGAGCCTAATAAGAGGTCCGAGTAGTAATGCTAGGCGAGCAATTGCCTACTGTTGTGGTCCGGTATGCCTCGCCCATTTGGTGTCATACTTAGATTTGCTAACCGTAGACAATGGCTACGTCGGTTTTACGGCCAGTTCCAGCGAGTTATCTCTTCTTTCAGGACAACTTTCATGATGCGTCTGCGTGCTTGCGGAATCCCGCTTTTCCTCCTGGACGAGGACTCCAGGACTTTTCATCGGAGACGAGCAGAGAACATCGCCGGATCGGTTGTAACATGGAACGTGTCACTATGGAACGATGGCCGAGAATGGGATGAGTGTTCACGGTCGGTGGACATACCGTCTCATACCCGACGTCAACAGATGATAAGTAGAAGACGGTGGTGTAGATTTCTTTCTTTCAGTTTCTTTCAGCCATGGCTTCTACGCCTACCAGCTTCATCGGATGCAGTTAACGGGTTCGCCGCTGCGCGTGAGGAACCTGAGGACGCCGAACACACGATATTCCATTGTGTACGTCATCGTGATCATCAGACTTCAGCATCAAGTCGACGGAGTTAACGCCGGAGAACATCATCGAAGTTATGTCTGCTAACAGATATAACTGGAGCATGGTTCATCAAGCAGTACGGACGATTATGATTCGACAACAACATCGCGACACGTCATCGAACGAGGCGAACGACGTGCTTTGCTCGCCAACATCCAGTGTTTGCAGAGCAGCGACAGACGACGAGTAAAGACAAGATCGTAGTTCATCGTAGCTTCATCGCCGAGGGCTGGACAGTGGCTAATCACCACGCCATCGTTGCCTGGGATGATGGACATCCACCGCCCGAGTGACGTCGATACCCAACGGGTGATCCACTCGGGGCCGGCTAGCACGAGGGTTTTAGTGAGTAATCTCACACTACCGGGGTTGATCACAGGTGTCTTGCTTTTCCTTCGATAGCTGGTATGCCTCGTCATCTAATTAGTGACGCATGAATGGATTAACGATTCTCTGTCCCTATCTACTATCTAGCGAAACCCAGCCAAGGGAACGGGCGGATGCACTAGCGGGGACCCTGTTGAGCTTGACTTAGTCTGGCATTGTAAGGCGATATAGGAGGTGCAGCATAGTCTCGTGGAGCTCGCCTCTGAGACACCACTCTTGTTGCCTTACTTACATGCAAGCGCGGGCCCCAGGTCTGCGCGCACCTCCTCCGGGGGCTGTGGCGGCGGTTCGCCTGCGCGCCCAATGCGCCGTTCGCTCAGCGTCCAGTGTCGCTGGGTGGCCGCGGGGAGACTGCATCGTAGCATCGTCGTGTGTATGTTACCCGCTTGTCCGACCGCAGCCGTGGCCCGCAAGGGTACAAGCTGCGTACGTTGCATTCGTGGTGCACTGCTTCTGCGCGGGATCGTTTATGATCACGTTTGCCCCGGTTCCGCGCGCCGCCCGGCTCGAAGACTCCTGGACAGGTCCTTTACGTTCCACAATGTTGCCCAAGATGGAGTTGTGAACTCCCGCGCTGACATTAAAACGATCCCGGAGGTGGGTCAGCTCAGATCCGGACAGAAACCACACGCTGAGCATGAGGACAAAGCTGGCTTGATGCCAACGCAGTACACTTGCGGGACAGCGACTTGGCCTTACGATCCTTTTGGTTATAACGAGTTTTGCAAGGGTGTCAGCGTTACCACAGGGATAACTGGCTTGTGGCCGCCAAGCGTTCATAGCGACGTGGCTTTTGATCCTTCGATGTCGGCTCTTCCTATCATTGTGAAGCAAAATTCACCAAGCGTAGGATTGTTCACCCTTTCAAGGGAACGTGAGCTGGGTTTAGACCGTCGTGAGACAGGTTAGTTTTACCCTACTGGTGTGTGCTTATAGTCGCTATCTTAACGGAATTCCTGTGCAGTACGAGAGGAACCACAGGTACGGACCACTGGCTCAATACTAGTCCGACCGGACTTTGGTATGACGCTACGTCCGCTGGATTATGCCTGAACGCCTCTAAGGTCGTAGCCAATCCGAGCTGATAGCGCTTCTCAAACCCATTAGGTGTTCGGAAGCTAGCGGGCCTAACAACCCTCTGAGATCCGTTGGAGTCTGCGTCTGCAGCCCGGCGTCTCATCCCGCTATACCTAGGCCGCAATGAGTGGAGTTCGCTGCACGTGTTAGTACCGTAACTGGGAACGCCGTTGGCTTGAGCTCTGCCCAACGTGGATATACCTAGTTTCGACACCTATCAACCGCCCGCAAACGACGGGACTTCAGGCTGGGAGCTGCGAGTTGTAGAGATGCGTTCGCATCGATCCTCTCAGGCGACCCATGCTTGGTGGTTTGTCCGTGTGCCCCTTCCTCGATGTGCGCAAGCTCGTCTTGGTCTGGGGACCACGTCGAGACTCTTGTGAGCATGAGTGTACTGTTGAGTGTAGCAAGTGCCTTCCTCGTTGGCGTAACTAACCATCTTGGTCTGGGGACCGTGGTGCTCTGGAAGCACTAATTTTGTCGGCGTGCCTCGTTCTCGACTTGATTGTCTTGATGTGAGGACCGTGCGGACCACACCAGTAAGCTTACACATGCTCGTTACAAGTTGTATAAGTTGACCCGTTTGGCCCGGTTGCCTTGCACATGATGGTGTTGACCATGTTCGGTTAACAGGTCGTGTGTCGAGGTGGTCGGCCTTGGTAGTAGGATGTCTTGTGCATGTGACGTGTTGACCTGGTTTGGTCGGTGTGTCGTCGTCTCGTACAGATGACCTACTTACCCGTTAGTTTTCCAAGTTGTATTATGTGTTGACTTAGTTGACGTGTCATGTGCTTGGATGATTAGCGTACGGGTCATGTATGGTGCGCTTGCTTCAGTTGAAGGGATGTACTAGTACAGTTGTATTAATCGTTTATTTCACGATCTGGTCTTTTGGCTGGATCGTGAAAAACGCTAAGTCCCAAATCCTGAACTCGAGAAGAAAGCGCCAATGACAACGTTTTTGACTGGAGCTCCCTAGCATTCGGCTTTTTCTACTTTGAAGGGATGCACTGTTGTATGAATTGTTTATTCACGAACTGGTCGTTTGATTGGATCGTGAAAAAAACGCTCAGTCCCAAATCCTGAACTCGACAGGAAAGCGCTGATTGCAAACATTTTGACTGGAAGTCCCTTGAAAATGGCGTTTTCGTTATTGGCATTATGTTGCACGTTTATTGTGGCTAGAACATTAATTATTCACAAAATGGCACCAAAGCTTGGCAAAAGTCGCGAAACACTCCTATCTCGACGCACCAGCAATCGCAACTTGATGCAAAATAAATTGCACGAGCTAATGATACTTGTACCATGCACAGTACACCGTACCAAAATATACCCCTGAAAGTGTGCAATTTGGTGCTACCCTAGGGAATATGTATGGAGAAGCCTAGCTACGTGTGTCGCACGTTCCAAGTTGCATGGACGTCGAACAGAGGCATGCAAAAGCACCTATCTAGGGAATTACTCTACGTTCTAGTAGCAAGTGCGATTTTCCGGTCCAGCACGGCAGTACGCCTGCACGCATACACTCCATGTACCAAAATGTACCAACCTAGGCGTTGCTCAGTAGCTTTTGGCGGCACATAGAAAAAGTATTCGAGTTCAGATTTTTGGGACTTAGCGTATTTTTAAAACTAATAACGAAAATTAAATTTTAAATCGGTAAACGGCTAGAGTTGCTCAGTAGCTTTTTGCGCAACGTGGCAAAAGTATTCGAGTTCAGATTTCTAGGACGTAGCGTATTTTTCAATCATAATAAACCGAATCAAACATAACAATGATGAAACTTACACCATGTCCCAAGGTTGTGCACAAAACGTAACGATAAAGTGCTGGCGAAGTTAGAGGTGCACCAAAATTGTGTACCGATCAGGAAAGTACTCTACGTTCCTATGATTTGGGTGAAAAGTGTTATTTAACTGCTGGTTAGAATAGACAGTTGCTTATCATACACATCGCAAACGAACACCCCTTAGTGAGCATTAGCAAAAGTCAATTGCACAAAGCAAATGCAATACAAACTGATCAAGTACATTAAAGAACGCTACGTAGCAGGACTTCTTTCCAAGAATGGTGTCCGCAACGGGAGGGCAAGCGTCCTTCCCAGGTTTTCCTAGTAAACCTTGTATGGTAAACATACCCAAGCGTGTCTGTAAGCACGCAACGAAAGTCACGAACGGGCACATACCTAGGGAATGTACTCTACGTACTTGGACTTTTGTCCAAGAATGGTGTCCGCGACGGTCGGGCACTGCGACGCAATAACCAAATCCTAGGATTGTAACTTTAGTGTGCACAAACATAAACATTAACGCGTTCGCTCGGGCTGCGCCGTCCGTGTTGAACACAAATGTGGGTGATTATATGCGTGGAGGGACAAAACATACGAGGAGGAGACAGTTTTCTGCACGATGTGCACAGAGCTCATTTCGTCGTCCCGGGCGAATGGAAAAACACAAACATCGCGAGTATCGTTCTAGGTTTCTGTCTATAAAAGGGCAGGCCAAAAGGTGACCGGTTGAGATAAGCATTTTAAGCATACAAACACTTTATTGGAACTTTTGATACAAAAACAAGGTACGTACATGTAGGTTGTACCAACATGGACATCTATGAACGCGTACGCTCGGGCTGCGCCCTCCGTCTTGTACTTTCCCTGATCGGTACACAGTTTTGGTGCACTGCTATTCCGACCGGCAACTTGTACCAACATATACATCCATGAACGCGTACGTAGTGTACTTTCCCTGATCGGTACACACTGTTGGTGCACGGCATAAGAAAAGAGCTAAAATGGTCAAACTCAATCCATTTCAACAATAGATAGTCGATAGTAGCTGTGCCGATGAAGTAGGGCACGATGCAAGTTAATGTTGTTTAATGAATAACATGTCCGCCATACATTTCAGTACAAAATTGCTCGGTCAGACCTACAAAGTGCTATATCTCGAATACGAGGCGTCGGACTGGGGGTTGTAGAACAATTTTAAGTTCGTCTAATGATTCTACATCCGATTCTGGATAGCGGTTTTTGACCACTTTTCAATATTTTGTGACACCCCGAACCTAGGGGCAGCTCCTAGCTTTTTTCAAAAATGTGCACCGATCGGGCCGGAGAGCTCGTGTGGCTCAAAACATGTTTTTCGCTAAAACACCTCAAAACGTGTCGAGAACGCACCCTAGCTCTTGTTTTTCAAAAGTTATGGCCATTTAAAGTGAGGTGGTTTTTGCTTCAAAATAGCTATTTTACCCGTCCCTATGGCCATGCTTTAAATTTTCACGAAAATGCCAGGTCAGACCTAGGGCGGGCCATATCTTGAATACTAAACGTCGCAGACATTGGTCGTAGAACAATTTTAAGTTCGTCTAATGATTCTACATCCGATTCTGGATAGCGGTTTTTGACCACTTTTCAATATTTTGTGACACCCCGAACCTAGGGGCAGCTCCTAGCTTTTTCAAAAATGCACCGAACGGGCCGGAGAGCTCGTGTGGCTCAAAACATGTTTTTCGCTAAAACACCTCAAAACGTGTCGAGAACGCACCCTAGCTCTTGTTTTTCAAAAGTTATGGCCATTTAAAGTGAGGTGGTTTTTGCTTCAAAATAGCTATTTTACCCGTCCCTATGGCCATGCTTTAAATTTTCACGAAAATGCCAGGTCAGACCTAGGGCGGGCCATATCTTGAATACTAAACGTCGCAGACATTGGTCGTAGAACAATTTTAAGTTCGTCTAATGATTCTACATCCGATTCTGGATAGCGGTTTTTGACCACTTTTCAATATTTTGTGACACCCCGAACCTAGGGGCAGCTCCTA
>NW_024412081.1:1465000-1467500 GCF_016920715.1 Anopheles arabiensis | reverse complement strand
TAGAACATTAATTATTCACAAAATGGCACCAAAGCTTGGCAAAAGTCGCGAAACACTCCTATCTCGACGCACCAGCAATCGCAACTTGATGCAAAATAAATTGCACGAGCTAATGATACTTGTACCATGCACAGTACACCGTACCAAAATATACCCCTGAAAGTGTGCAATTTGGTGCTACCCTAGGGAATATGTATGGAGAAGCCTAGCTACGTGTGTCGCACGTTCCAAGTTGCATGGACGTCGAACAGAGGCATGCAAAAGCACCTATCTAGGGAATTACTCTACGTTCTAGTAGCAAGTGCGATTTTCCGGTCCAGCACGGCAGTACGCCTGCACGCATACACTCCATGTACCAAAAATGTACCAACCTAGGCGTTGCTCAGTAGCTTTTGGCGGCACATAGAAAAAGTATTCGAGTTCAGATTTTTGGGACTTAGCGTATTTTTAAAACTAATAACGAAAATTAAATTTTAAATCGGTAAACGGCTAGGAGTTGCTCAGTAGCTTTTTGCGCAACGTGGCAAAAGTATTCGAGTTCAGATTTCTAGGACGTAGCGTATTTTTCAATCATAATAAACCGAATCAAACATAACAATGATGAAACTTACACCATGTCCCAAGGTTGTGCACAAAACGTAACGATAAAGTGCTGGCGAAGTTAGAGGTGCACCAAAATTGTGTACCGATCAGGGAAAGTACTCTACGTTCCTATGATTTGGGTGAAAAGTGTTATTTAACTGCTGGTTAGAATAGACAGTTGCTTATCATACACATCGCAAACGAACACCCCTTAGTGAGCATTAGCAAAAGTCAATTGCACAAAGCAAATGCAATACAAACTGATCAAGTACATTAAAGAACGCTACGTAGCAGGACTTCTTTCCAAGAATGGTGTCCGCAACGGGAGGGCAAGCGTCCTTCCCAGGTTTTCCTAGTAAACCTTGTATGGTAAACATACCCAAGCGTGTCTGTAAGCACGCAACGAAAGTCACGAACGGGCACATACCTAGGGAATGTACTCTACGTACTTGGACTTTTGTCCAAGAATGGTGTCCGCGACGGTCGGGCACTGCGACGCAATAACCAAATCCTAGGATTGTAACTTTAGTGTGCACAAACATAAACATTAACGCGTTCGCTCGGGCTGCGCCGTCCGTGTTGAACACAAATGTGGGTGATTATATGCGTGGAGGGACAAAAACATACGAGGAGGAGACAGTTTTCTGCACGATGTGCACAGAGCTCATTTCGTCGTCCCGGGCGAATGGAAAACACAAACATCGCGAGTATCGTTCTAGGTTTCTGTCTATAAAAGGGCAGGCCAAAAGGTGACCGGTTGAGATAAGCATTTTAAGCATACAAACACTTTATTGGAACTTTTGATACAAAAACAAGGTACGTACATGTAGGTTGTACCAACATGGACATCTATGAACGCGTACGCTCGGGCTGCGCCCTCCGTCTTGTACTTTCCTGATCGGTACACAGTTTTGGTGCACTGCTATTCCGACCGGCAACTTGTACCAACATATACATCCATGAACGCGTACGTAGTGTACTTTCCCTGATCGGTACACACTGTTGGTGCACGGCATAAGAAAAGAGCTAAAATGGTCAAACTCAATCCATTTCAACAATAGATAGTCGATAGTAGCTGTGCCGATGAAGTAGGGCACGATGCAAGTTAATGTTGTTTAATGAATAACATGTCCGCCATACATTTCAGTACAAAATTGCTCGGTCAGACCTACAAAGTGCTATATCTCGAATACGAGGCGTCGGACTGGGGGTTGTAGAACAATTTTAAGTTCGTCTAATGATTCTACATCCGATTCTGGATAGCGGTTTTTGACCACTTTTCAATATTTTGTGACACCCCGAACCTAGGGGCAGCTCCTAGCTTTTTTCAAAAATGTGCACCGATCGGGCCGGAGAGCTCGTGTGGCTCAAAACATGTTTTTCGCTAAAACACCTCAAAACGTGTCGAGAACGCACCCTAGCTCTTGTTTTTCAAAAGTTATGGCCATTTAAAGTGAGGTGGTTTTTGCTTCAAAATAGCTATTTTACCCGTCCCTATGGCCATGCTTTAAATTTTCACGAAAATGCCAGGTCAGACCTAGGGCGGGCCATATCTTGAATACTAAACGTCGCAGACATTGGTCGTAGAACAATTTTAAGTTCGTCTAATGATTCTACATCCGATTCTGGATAGCGGTTTTTGACCACTTTTCAATATTTTGTGACACCCCGAACCTAGGGGCAGCTCCTAGCTTTTTCAAAAATGTGCACCGAACGGGCCGGAGAGCTCGTGTGGCTCAAAACATGTTTTTCGCTAAAACACCTCAAAACGTGTCGAGAACGCACCCTAGCTCTTGTTTTTCAAAAGTTATGGCCATTTAAAGTGAGGTGGTTTTTGCTTCAAAATAGCTATTTTACCCGTCCCTATGGCCATGCTTTAAATTTTCACGAAAATGCCAGGTCAGACCTAGGGCGGGCC
>NW_024412081.1:1447500-1455000 GCF_016920715.1 Anopheles arabiensis | reverse complement strand
ATGGTCTCGCCATTTCAGGTGATCTTGGAGCTGCACGCCCAAGTACCTGATGCTCCTAGACGACTTGATTTCCACGTCACCAACGCGAAATGTCACCTGCGGTGGAGTCTTCTTACTCGAAATCAGGACGGCTTCAGTCTTGGCTGGGGCCAACTCCAGACCGTGCTGTTGCATCCAACGTTGGACCTGGTCAACGGCCTCCTCTGCTCTCGCGCGAACCTCGTCGGTGGTGGTAGCAGGAACCAGCAGCGCCAAGTCATCCGCGTAACCGATGATTTCGACGTCGGGAGGAAGCGGCACATGCAGCACCCGTCATACATTATGTTCCACAAAGTGGGGCCCAGAATGGACCCCTGTGGAACACCGGCGGTAACATGCCGTACGACGGGGCCTTCGCTCGTGTCGAAGTATAGCATGCGATCTTCGAAGTAGCTCCGAAGCATCCGTTGGAGGCCGGTTGGGACACCTTTGCCTGAAGGGCGCTGGCAATGGATTGCCAGCTGGCCGTGTTGAACGCGTTCTTCACGTCCAACGCCACAACAAGCAAGAATCGGTTATCCCGGCCGTTCGTTCGCCCAAACGACATGGCGGTGCGGCCGGCCTCAACAACGCGCTGAATGGCGCTCACTGTCGATCGTCCTCGACGAAATCCGAACTGCCGGTCCGACAGTCGGGGTGAAGACGGCTCGAGATGGTCGTTGAGGCGGTTCAGTATGAGGCGCTCAATACCTTCCCCAGAGCGTCGAGCATGCAAAGGGGTCGGTACGAACTGCTCTCTCCCGGAGGCTTCCCCTGCTTCGGCAGCAACACCAGTCTTTGCCTCTTCCACTGTGCCGGGAACGTAGCGCGGTTGAGGCAATCCTGGTACAGGACCCGGAAGACCTCCGGGAACATGGTGATTGCCGTCTTCACCGCCGCATTCGGGATGCCATCGAGCCCTGGTGCTTTGCGGCTCGCCATCTGACTCGCGATTAGCAGCAGCTCGTCGTCAGTAACAGGTGCTACACCCGCCGCAGTTGTTGCTCCTCGTCGTTTCCCGCGTTGCTCTGCTGCGACCAGTCACAGGGCGGATGCTCAGGGAAGAGGTCGGACACAATGCGTTCGAGGACGACCCGGTCCGCTTCTGAAGGCGTCCGACTGCCCCGGAGCCGGGACATGACGACCCGATATCCTGCCCCGAACGCATTCTCTTCTGCAATTTCGATCAGCTCCTGGAACAAGTTCCGCTTGCTAGCTCGAATTGCTCGACTGAGCTCCGCCCTTGCTGTCCTGTGCTCAGCTGCTGCTATGCTGCGCTCCTCCAAATCAGCCGTCCGCAGCATCCGGTCACGGGCAACCTCGCAGTTGTTCCTCAGGCGAGCCAGGAGGGAGACCACCAAAATGTGTTACGATGCGGGTCTTGGTGCAGTCGGGTAACCCGCTGCATTGTCTCATCGCAGGCCTTCAACATGGCTGCGATCATACCCTCCTGGGTCGATGCGCGTTGGACAAAGTCCGCAGCGAACAGCGCCTCGAGGAATGATGTAGCAGAAAACTGCGAGGTCTTCCATCTACGGCCAGCGTGACGCACACGCCTCTGGCTAGCGGAAGCACCCTGCCGCGACGACGGTTGCCGCTGATGTTGCTGCTGCTGCTGTTGCGATGGCTGCTGCTGCTGCTGCTGAAGTGACTGCTGCTGCTGCGCAGAGGACTGTTGCGCTGGCTGCTGCTGGTCCTGCAGTTGCTCGGGCGATGCTGGTGTTCCTCCCACGGTGTAGAGGACATAGCGGTGGTCTGATGCGGTGTAGCGTGTACTCACGATCCACGTATCTGGGCGAGCAATCGACGAGCTTGCGAACGCCAAGTCAATTATGCTCGGGAGAGCCACCCGTTGCCGTCGAACGTGAATTCTCGACCTTGGTTTATCACGCTCAAGCCAAGCTGCTCCACCATAGCGTGCAGCTCTTCCCCGCGGTTGCAAGTCCTCGGATTGCCCCACCTCATGTCTGGCGTTAAAATCGCCGGCGACGACGACTTGAGGGTGGGAGAAGGCTTCGAGTTCTATGGCTTCAATGAAGCGCTCGAACTCGGCGAGGCTGAGGCTTGGTGGAGCATAGCAGCTTATGAAGGTCACTCCGCCAATCTGCGCTGCTACCAGCCCCGAGCTTCGCTGCACCACACGCGCTGAATTGGTAGCTCACCGACAGCTACCACCGCTACCGTCCGGCAGCTGCTGAATGCCCACCGGCCGTTATTCTCTGGTGGACGCAGAACATCAGAGAGGATGAGCACGTCTGCTTTCTCCTCTCTGGCAGCTTGTAGCACCAGATTCTGGGCATCACGGCCATGGCCCAGATTCGCCTGCAAGACTTTTAGGACCGGAAGCATCGCTGAGCCGAACGAGCACATTCGCTGTGTCCTATGTGGTGAGCGCCACCACACAGTGCACACTTCGCCTCATTTTGGCAGGATCGTGCTTTGTGTCCGTCTAGTCCGCAACGGATGCACATATTCTGCCGATCTGCAGTGGAACGGCAGTTCGACGCAATGTGGCCCATCTCCAGACAGCGGAAGCATCGCTGACGCTCTGGAGGGTTGGTGGAGCTGCACGTACCTTGCTAACGCAGTCGCACAGGAATAGTTTGGCTCCTTCCAACTGACGAGCTGATTTCGCTGGTAGCCGGATTCGTGCTCGCTTCGACCCATCTGGAAGTTCCCAAATGCTGGTGGAAACTACTCCAGCACTTGCGCCAATCTTCTCATCGAGGGCAGCAATGATGTCCTCCTCCGCAGCGAGGGATCGATGTCGGATACGAGCAGCTCACCCATTTCGGTGACAAGCCGACTTACGCCTGCGTCACCGATAATCTTGCGGACGCCATCAAGCATAAGTGGGGCATTTGCCGTCTTGCTTAGTTCCATGCGTAGTGGCATGGGTTCGGCGACCCTGCTTGATATGCCCTTTCAACACAGTAGGCCGGGGAGACGGATGGCCACCTTAAATACATGTCAGGCCTCGGCTTTCGCTTACGCTGTAGCTGCTGCTGCTGCTGCATACGCTCCTGCTGTTGCTGCTGCGCCAGCGACCGCCTGTCGCTGTGGCTGACGTTGCTGCTGCTGCTGTTGATGCTGCGCGATACCGACTGCCTGTCGCTGTAGCTGACGCTGCTGCTGCTGCTGTTGCGGCTGGGAAAGCTTTGCACAGGGATAACTGGCTTGTGGCCGCCAAGCGTTCATAGCGACGTGGCTTTTGATCCTTCGATGTCGGCTCTTCCTATCATTGTGAAGCAAAATTCACCAAGCGTAGGATTGTTCACCCTTTCAAGGGAACGTGAGCTGGGTTTAGACCGTCGTGAGACAGGTTAGTTTTACCCTACTGGTGTGTGCTTATAGTCGCTATCTTAACGGAATTCCTGTGCAGTACGAGAGGAACCACAGGTACGGACCACTGGCTCAATACTAGTCCGACCGGACTTTGGTATGACGCTACGTCCGCTGGATTATGCCTGAACGCCTCTAAGGTCGTAGCCAATCCGAGCTGATAGCGCTTCTCAAACCCATTAGGTGTTCGGAAGCTAGCGGGCCTAACAACCCTCTGAGATCCGTTGGAGTCTGCGTCTGCAGCCCGGCGTCTCATCCCGCTATACCTAGGCCGCAATGAGTGGAGTTCGCTGCACGTGTTAGTACCGTAACTGGGAACGCCGTTGGCTTGAGCTCTGCCCAACGTGGATATACCTAGTTTCGACACCTATCAACCGCCCGCAAACGACGGGACTTCAGGCTGGGAGCTGCGAGTTGTAGAGATGCGTTCGCATCGATCCTCTCAGGCGACCCATGCTTGGTGGTTTGTCCGTGTGCCCCTTCCTCGATGTGCGCAAGCTCGTCTTGGTCTGGGGACCACGTCGACACAGGGGATACTCTTGTGAGAGCATGAGTGTACTAAGTTGAGTGTAGCAAGGGAACGCGTGCCCCTTCCTCGTTGGCGTAACTAACCATCTTGGTCTGGGGACCGTGGTACCGTGCTCTGGTGAAGCTTGGTGCGTGCTCCTTCCTTGTCAGACGAGTGACTTGACCTGGTCTGGAGACCGTTCCTTTATACTAGTGGACAAGAGTTGGCTTCTTCCGTGTCAGACGAGTGACTTGACATAGGATGGAGAAGGACACTTAACACTAATGAGCTTGTCGGCGTGCCTCGTTCTCGACTTGATTGTCTTGATGTGAGGACCGTGCGGACCACACCAGTAAGCTTACACATGCTCGTTACAAGTTGTATAAGTTGACCCGTTTGGCCCGGTTGCCTTGCACATGATGGTGTTGACCATGTTCGGTTAACAGGTCGTGTGTCGAGGTGGTCGGCCTTGGTAGTAGGATGTCTTGTGCATGTGACGTGTTGACCTGGTTTGGTCGGTGTGTCGTCGTGTACGAGATGACCTACTTACCCGTTAGTTTTCCAAGTTGTATTATGTGTTGACTTAGTTGACGTGTCATGTGCTTGGATGATTAGCGTACGGGTCATGTATGGTGCGCTTGCTTCAGTTGAAGGGATGTACTAGTACAGTTGTATTAATCGTTTATTTCACGATCTGGTCTTTTGGCTGGATCGTGAAAAAACTAAGTCCCAAATCCTGAACTCGAGAAGAAAGCGCCAATGACAACGTTTTTGACTGGAGCTCCCTAGCATTCGGCTTTTTCTACTTTGAAGGGATGCACTGTTGTATGAATTGTTTATTCACGAACTGGTCGTTTGATTGGATCGTGAAAAAAACGCTCAGTCCCAAATCCTGAACTCGACAGGAAAGCGCTGATTGCAAACATTTTGACTGGAAGTCCCTTGAAAATGGCGTTTTCGTTATTGGCATTATGTTGCACGTTTATTGTGGCTAGAACATTAATTATTCACAAAATGGCACCAAAGCTTGGCAAAAGTCGCGAAACACTCCTATCTCGACGCACCAGCAATCGCAACTTGATGCAAAATAAATTGCACGAGCTAATGATACTTGTACCATGCACAGTACACCGTACCAAAATATACCCCTGAAAGTGTGCAATTTGGTGCTACCCTAGGGAATATGTATGGAGAAGCCTAGCTACGTGTGTCGCACGTTCCAAGTTGCATGGACGTCGAACAGAGGCATGCAAAAGCACCTATCTAGGGAATTACTCTACGTTCTAGTAGCAAGTGCGATTTTCCGGTCCAGCACGGCAGTACGCCTGCACGCATACACTCCATGTACCAAAAATGTACCAACCTAGGCGTTGCTCAGTAGCTTTTGGCGGCACATAGAAAAAGTATTCGAGTTCAGATTTTTGGGACTTAGCGTATTTTTAAAACTAATAACGAAAATTAAATTTTAAATCGGTAAACGGCTAGGAGTTGCTCAGTAGCTTTTTGCGCAACGTGGCAAAAGTATTCGAGTTCAGATTTCTAGGACGTAGCGTATTTTTCAATCATAATAAACCGAATCAAACATAACAATGATGAAACTTACACCATGTCCCAAGGTTGTGCACAAAACGTAACGATAAAGTGCTGGCGAAGTTAGAGGTGCACCAAAATTGTGTACCGATCAGGGAAAGTACTCTACGTTCCTATGATTTGGGTGAAAAGTGTTATTTAACTGCTGGTTAGAATAGACAGTTGCTTATCATACACATCGCAAACGAACACCCCTTAGTGAGCATTAGCAAAAGTCAATTGCACAAAGCAAATGCAATACAAACTGATCAAGTACATTAAAGAACGCTACGTAGCAGGACTTCTTTCCAAGAATGGTGTCCGCAACGGGAGGGCAAGCGTCCTTCCCAGGTTTTCCTAGTAAACCTTGTATGGTAAACATACCCAAGCGTGTCTGTAAGCACGCAACGAAAGTCACGAACGGGCACATACCTAGGGAATGTACTCTACGTACTTGGACTTTTGTCCAAGAATGGTGTCCGCGACGGTCGGGCACTGCGACGCAATAACCAAATCCTAGGATTGTAACTTTAGTGTGCACAAACATAAACATTAACGCGTTCGCTCGGGCTGCGCCGTCCGTGTTGAACACAAATGTGGGTGATTATATGCGTGGAGGGACAAAAACATACGAGGAGGAGACAGTTTTCTGCACGATGTGCACAGAGCTCATTTCGTCGTCCCGGGCGAATGGAAAAACACAAACATCGCGAGTATCGTTCTAGGTTTCTGTCTATAAAAGGGCAGGCCAAAAGGTGACCGGTTGAGATAAGCATTTTAAGCATACAAACACTTTATTGGAACTTTTGATACAAAAACAAGGTACGTACATGTAGGTTGTACCAACATGGACATCTATGAACGCGTACGCTCGGGCTGCGCCCTCCGTCTTGTACTTTCCTGATCGGTACACAGTTTTGGTGCACTGCTATTCCGACCGGCAACTTGTACCAACATATACATCCATGAACGCGTACGTAGTGTACTTTCCCTGATCGGTACACACTGTTGGTGCACGGCATAAGAAAAGAGCTAAAATGGTCAAACTCAATCCATTTCAACAATAGATAGTCGATAGTAGCTGTGCCGATGAAGTAGGGCACGATGCAAGTTAATGTTGTTTAATGAATAACATGTCCGCCATACATTTCAGTACAAAATTGCTCGGTCAGACCTACAAAGTGCTATATCTCGAATACGAGGCGTCGGACTGGGGGTTGTAGAACAATTTTAAGTTCGTCTAATGATTCTACATCCGATTCTGGATAGCGGTTTTTGACCACTTTTCAATATTTTGTGACACCCCGAACCTAGGGGCAGCTCCTAGCTTTTTCAAAAATGTGCACCGATCGGGCCGGAGAGCTCGTGTGGCTCAAAACATGTTTTTCGCTAAAACACCTCAAAACGTGTCGAGAACGCACCCTAGCTCTTGTTTTTCAAAAGTTATGGCCATTTAAAGTGAGGTGGTTTTTGCTTCAAAATAGCTATTTTACCCGTCCCTATGGCCATGCTTTAAATTTTCACGAAAATGCCAGGTCAGACCTAGGGCGGGCCATATCTTGAATACTAAACGTCGCAGACATTGGTCGTAGAACAATTTTAAGTTCGTCTAATGATTCTACATCCGATTCTGGATAGCGGTTTTTGACCACTTTTCAATATTTTGTGACACCCCGAACCTAGGGGCAGCTCCTAGCTTTTTCAAAAATGTGCACCGAACGGGCCGGAGAGCTCGTGTGGCTCAAAACATGTTTTTCGCTAAAACACCTCAAAACGTGTCGAGAACGCACCCTAGCTCTTGTTTTTCAAAAGTTATGGCCATTTAAAGTGAGGTGGTTTTTGCTTCAAAATAGCTATTTTACCCGTCCCTATGGCCATGCTTTAAATTTTCACGAAAATGCCAGGTCAGACCTAGGGCGGGCCATATCTTGAATACTAAACGTCGCAGACATTGGTCGTAGAACAATTTTAAGTTCGTCTAATGATTCTACATCCGATTCTGGATAGCGGTTTTTGACCACTTTTCAATATTTTGTGACACCCCGAACCTAGGGGCAGCTCCT
>NW_024412081.1:1437500-1440000 GCF_016920715.1 Anopheles arabiensis | reverse complement strand
GGCGGGAGTAACTATGACTCTCTTAAGGTAGCCAAATGCGCCCGGCAAAGTCCGACCACCACCTCCACGCGGTGCCGGGCGGGGTAGGGGCCCGTCATTAAGTTGACGAGGCCCCGAGCTAACGGTGGCGGTGAAGACGGCGTTGAGCATGACAACGTCGCAGGGAGGGTGTGGTGTTAAGTCGCCACACCCTACATTCTGTCAAGCGGGATACTGAACTCGAGAGGATAATACCTCTGCGCGGATTAGACTAGGGTACGGTTTATGGCATAATTAGGATGTACACGGGCTGGCGGATGAACCCGCCGAACCCTTAGTAAAGCAGGGTGAAACCTGCTTGAAACGGGGAGGGCTAAGGGGATTCTGTCACCGCTCTATTAAAACTTAGCAAGTCTTAGGTAGCGCTCCAAGACTGTCGCCATACGATACGCTCTATGGCAAATGCAGGTGTGGGTGGGTTCAGCCCCACTTTGCTCCGGTTCGGCACTGAGCCCGTCGTCTCATAAGGGCGCGGGCCAACCCGCGTGGAGCTCCCTGTTTCATAGCCACCCACGGAACCAAATAGGAGACTGCATAAACAGACGCGGATAGCGGGCCTGAGTTTGAGCCCAATAGAATGAGTAACACGAAAACTAAGAAGGTCAAAAGACCAAGGGGTTGACAAGAAAGATCCGGACCAAGCGTTCATGGATCTTCAAGATCGAATGGAGGCGATGCGTTTTGGGATAAGCAAACTCGATGATGAGTCTTCCCATTTTACGCTAGTTACGGTAATGATGGACTTCCTCGATGAGGTAATGTCCGAATTTCGAAGGTACAGAGCCGTAAATCGCATGCAGCAGGTCCTCGACCGTCAAACGCAAACGTCGTTTGACGGTAACGATGGATTCGGGCCGCAAACGCGAAAAGGCAGAAGACCAGTGGCTGATGACCAACAGCCTGGTCCAAGTGGGTTGCAAAGATTGCAACAACAACAACAACAACCATCGAGGTTGACCCTGTTAGGAAGCGGTGGAAAATATTCCAAGTCCGAGAAACGGACCGAATATTAATGAGGGTAGAATTAATAAGAGGAAGAAGAAGAAGAGCAAGAAGAAGCAGAATAAGCCCAGGAAGCGGCCTGAGGCTCTGCTGATATCGGACTGCACTTCCGAGGAGCTGGCGAAATTGCTCAAGGAAATGAAGCAGTCCGATGCTCTTAAATCGGTTGGAGAGACAATCTCTAAGGTCCGACGGGCCCAGAATGGAGGCATGTTGCTAGAACTTAAGCAGGGTAGTTCTGCTAGTGCAATTGCCCCAAAGGTTAAGGAAGCGGTGAAGGGCAAGGCGTCAGTGAGAACGCTAGCTCCTTCTAAAATGATTGAGATCATGCATCTCGATGAAATTACCACCCCAGAGGAGGTTGCGGAGTCTGTCAAAGCACAGCTCAACATCGAGATAGAAACAGATCGTATCAAAATGAAGAAAGGCCGCGCGGCCGGTACGCAGTGGGCACGGATCAACGTATCGCTGCCAGACTTTCAAAGCTTCTTGAATTTGGGAAAGCTGAAAGTTGGTTGGTCGATATGCCATATCCGCGAGGTTATGGAAGAGCAGAAATGCTATAAGTGTTGGAAGGTAGGCCATACGAGCTACCATTGTAGGGAACCAGACAGAAGTAATCTGTGCTGGAAATGCGGTTTGAGTGGACACAAGAAGCAAGCTTGTACCAACTCTGTCAAGTGTTTGGATTGCGGTACGAGGTCACAGAACCTTCACGCAACGGGCAGTTATATGTGTCCCCGTAGGCGAACGATTAGATCATAATGGTTAGGTTGCTACAACATAACCAGAATCATAGTTATGCTGCATTTCAGTTAATGTGGCAAACGATTAGGGAAGAATCTGCGGATATAGTGTTGATTGCAGATCCGTATCTGGCAACAACCAACGTCAAAGTGTTACGCAATGACGATAACACAGCAGCGGTAGTGGTTAACGCGGACTTACCAGTTAAGGTAGTCAGTAAGGCTCTGAAGGGTTTAATGATAGTTGACATAGGTGATATGCGAGTGGTTAGCGTTTACGCGCCACCTAGATTTAGTATGGAAGAGTTCCAGAACATGTTGGATAACACGGTAATGGCCGTAACCGGTATCCACAAATTCGTTATCGGGGGACTTCAACGCTTGGTCATCAAGTTGGAACAACCAACTTGGCGAGCGTGGAGAAACCCAGAAACGAAGAGGTGAGTTGGTTTTATCAACCTTTGCGCAGATTGACGCAATTTTATTGAACGACGGCAGCACCCCAACTTATGTTGGACCAGGGCGCACGTCAGTAGTTGATCTTACTTTTGCGAGCCGAACCGTAGCAAGATCATTTAAGTGGGAGGTGTTATCTAGCTATATGAACTCTGATCATCGTGCAATACGAATAGATCTTGAGACGCAAAGCGTGCGTAATCTGTCCCGACCCATAACGGGATGGAGCATCAAGTATTTTAGCAAAGATATATTTG
>NW_024412081.1:1430000-1432500 GCF_016920715.1 Anopheles arabiensis | reverse complement strand
CAAATCCTGAACTCGACAGGAAAGCGCTGATTGCAAACATTTTGACTGGAAGTCCCTTGAAAATGGCGTTTTCGTTATTGGCATTATGTTGCACGTTTATTGTGGCTAGAACATTAATTATTCACAAAATGGCACCAAAGCTTGGCAAAAGTCGCGAAACACTCCTATCTCGACGCACCAGCAATCGCAACTTGATGCAAAATAAATTGCACGAGCTAATGATACTTGTACCATGCACAGTACACCGTACCAAAATATACCCCTGAAAGTGTGCAATTTGGTGCTACCCTAGGGAATATGTATGGAGAAGCCTAGCTACGTGTGTCGCACGTTCCAAGTTGCATGGACGTCGAACAGAGGCATGCAAAAGCACCTATCTAGGGAATTACTCTACGTTCTAGTAGCAAGTGCGATTTTCCGGTCCAGCACGGCAGTACGCCTGCACGCATACACTCCATGTACCAAAATGTACCAACCTAGGCGTTGCTCAGTAGCTTTTGGCGGCACATAGAAAAAGTATTCGAGTTCAGATTTTTGGGACTTAGCGTATTTTTAAAACTAATAACGAAAATTAAATTTTAAATCGGTAAACGGCTAGGAGTTGCTCAGTAGCTTTTTGCGCAACGTGGCAAAAGTATTCGAGTTCAGATTTCTAGGACGTAGCGTATTTTTCAATCATAATAAACCGAATCAAACATAACAATGATGAAACTTACACCATGTCCCAAGGTTGTGCACAAAACGTAACGATAAAGTGCTGGCGAAGTTAGAGGTGCACCAAAATTGTGTACCGATCAGGGAAAGTACTCTACGTTCCTATGATTTGGGTGAAAAGTGTTATTTAACTGCTGGTTAGAATAGACAGTTGCTTATCATACACATCGCAAACGAACACCCCTTAGTGAGCATTAGCAAAAGTCAATTGCACAAAGCAAATGCAATACAAACTGATCAAGTACATTAAAGAACGCTACGTAGCAGGACTTCTTTCCAAGAATGGTGTCCGCAACGGGAGGGCAAGCGTCCTTCCCAGGTTTTCCTAGTAAACCTTGTATGGTAAACATACCCAAGCGTGTCTGTAAGCACGCAACGAAAGTCACGAACGGGCACATACCTAGGGAATGTACTCTACGTACTTGGACTTTTGTCCAAGAATGGTGTCCGCGACGGTCGGGCACTGCGACGCAATAACCAAATCCTAGGATTGTAACTTTAGTGTGCACAAACATAAACATTAACGCGTTCGCTCGGGCTGCGCCGTCCGTGTTGAACACAAATGTGGGTGATTATATGCGTGGAGGGACAAAAACATACGAGGAGGAGACAGTTTTCTGCACGATGTGCACAGAGCTCATTTCGTCGTCCCGGGCGAATGGAAAAACACAAACATCGCGAGTATCGTTCTAGGTTTCTGTCTATAAAAGGGCAGGCCAAAAGGTGACCGGTTGAGATAAGCATTTTAAGCATACAAACACTTTATTGGAACTTTTGATACAAAAACAAGGTACGTACATGTAGGTTGTACCAACATGGACATCTATGAACGCGTACGCTCGGGCTGCGCCCTCCGTCTTGTACTTTCCTGATCGGTACACAGTTTTGGTGCACTGCTATTCCGACCGGCAACTTGTACCAACATATACATCCATGAACGCGTACGTAGTGTACTTTCCCTGATCGGTACACACTGTTGGTGCACGGCATAAGAAAAGAGCTAAAATGGTCAAACTCAATCCATTTCAACAATAGATAGTCGATAGTAGCTGTGCCGATGAAGTAGGGCACGATGCAAGTTAATGTTGTTTAATGAATAACATGTCCGCCATACATTTCAGTACAAAATTGCTCGGTCAGACCTACAAAGTGCTATATCTCGAATACGAGGCGTCGGACTGGGGGTTGTAGAACAATTTTAAGTTCGTCTAATGATTCTACATCCGATTCTGGATAGCGGTTTTTGACCACTTTTCAATATTTTGTGACACCCCGAACCTAGGGGCAGCTCCTAGCTTTTTCAAAAATGTGCACCGATCGGGCCGGAGAGCTCGTGTGGCTCAAAACATGTTTTTCGCTAAAACACCTCAAAACGTGTCGAGAACGCACCCTAGCTCTTGTTTTTCAAAAGTTATGGCCATTTAAAGTGAGGTGGTTTTTGCTTCAAAATAGCTATTTTACCCGTCCCTATGGCCATGCTTTAAATTTTCACGAAAATGCCAGGTCAGACCTAGGGCGGGCCATATCTTGAATACTAAACGTCGCAGACATTGGTCGTAGAACAATTTTAAGTTCGTCTAATGATTCTACATCCGATTCTGGATAGCGGTTTTTGACCACTTTTCAATATTTTGTGACACCCCGAACCTAGGGGCAGCTCCTAGCTTTTTCAAAAATGTGCACCGAACGGGCCGGAGAGCTCGTGTGGCTCAAAACATGTTTTTCGCTAAAACACCTCAAAACGTGTCGAGAACGCACCCTAGCTCTTGTTTTTCAAAAGTTATGG
>NW_024412081.1:1417500-1420000 GCF_016920715.1 Anopheles arabiensis | reverse complement strand
ACTAAGTCCCAAATCCTGAACTCGAGAAGAAAGCGCCAATGACAACGTTTTTGACTGGAGCTCCCTAGCATTCGGCTTTTTCTACTTTGAAGGGATGCACTGTTGTATGAATTGTTTATTCACGAACTGGTCGTTTGATTGGATCGTGAAAAAAACGCTCAGTCCCAAATCCTGAACTCGACAGGAAAGCGCTGATTGCAAACATTTTGACTGGAAGTCCCTTGAAAATGGCGTTTTCGTTATTGGCATTATGTTGCACGTTTATTGTGGCTAGAACATTAATTATTCACAAAATGGCACCAAAGCTTGGCAAAAGTCGCGAAACACTCCTATCTCGACGCACCAGCAATCGCAACTTGATGCAAAATAAATTGCACGAGCTAATGATACTTGTACCATGCACAGTACACCGTACCAAAATATACCCCTGAAAGTGTGCAATTTGGTGCTACCCTAGGGAATATGTATGGAGAAGCCTAGCTACGTGTGTCGCACGTTCCAAGTTGCATGGACGTCGAACAGAGGCATGCAAAAGCACCTATCTAGGGAATTACTCTACGTTCTAGTAGCAAGTGCGATTTTCCGGTCCAGCACGGCAGTACGCCTGCACGCATACACTCCATGTACCAAAATGTACCAACCTAGGCGTTGCTCAGTAGCTTTTGGCGGCACATAGAAAAAGTATTCGAGTTCAGATTTTTGGGACTTAGCGTATTTTTAAAACTAATAACGAAAATTAAATTTTAAATCGGTAAACGGCTAGGAGTTGCTCAGTAGCTTTTTGCGCAACGTGGCAAAAGTATTCGAGTTCAGATTTCTAGGACGTAGCGTATTTTTCAATCATAATAAACCGAATCAAACATAACAATGATGAAACTTACACCATGTCCCAAGGTTGTGCACAAAACGTAACGATAAAGTGCTGGCGAAGTTAGAGGTGCACCAAAATTGTGTACCGATCAGGGAAAGTACTCTACGTTCCTATGATTTGGGTGAAAAGTGTTATTTAACTGCTGGTTAGAATAGACAGTTGCTTATCATACACATCGCAAACGAACACCCCTTAGTGAGCATTAGCAAAAGTCAATTGCACAAAGCAAATGCAATACAAACTGATCAAGTACATTAAAGAACGCTACGTAGCAGGACTTCTTTCCAAGAATGGTGTCCGCAACGGGAGGGCAAGCGTCCTTCCCAGGTTTTCCTAGTAAACCTTGTATGGTAAACATACCCAAGCGTGTCTGTAAGCACGCAACGAAAGTCACGAACGGGCACATACCTAGGGAATGTACTCTACGTACTTGGACTTTTGTCCAAGAATGGTGTCCGCGACGGTCGGGCACTGCGACGCAATAACCAAATCCTAGGATTGTAACTTTAGTGTGCACAAACATAAACATTAACGCGTTCGCTCGGGCTGCGCCGTCCGTGTTGAACACAAATGTGGGTGATTATATGCGTGGAGGGACAAAAACATACGAGGAGGAGACAGTTTTCTGCACGATGTGCACAGAGCTCATTTCGTCGTCCCGGGCGAATGGAAAAACACAAACATCGCGAGTATCGTTCTAGGTTTCTGTCTATAAAAGGGCAGGCCAAAAGGTGACCGGTTGAGATAAGCATTTTAAGCATACAAACACTTTATTGGAACTTTTGATACAAAAACAAGGTACGTACATGTAGGTTGTACCAACATGGACATCTATGAACGCGTACGCTCGGGCTGCGCCCTCCGTCTTGTACTTTCCTGATCGGTACACAGTTTTGGTGCACTGCTATTCCGACCGGCAACTTGTACCAACATATACATCCATGAACGCGTACGTAGTGTACTTTCCCTGATCGGTACACACTGTTGGTGCACGGCATAAGAAAAGAGCTAAAATGGTCAAACTCAATCCATTTCAACAATAGATAGTCGATAGTAGCTGTGCCGATGAAGTAGGGCACGATGCAAGTTAATGTTGTTTAATGAATAACATGTCCGCCATACATTTCAGTACAAAATTGCTCGGTCAGACCTACAAAGTGCTATATCTCGAATACGAGGCGTCGGACTGGGGGTTGTAGAACAATTTTAAGTTCGTCTAATGATTCTACATCCGATTCTGGATAGCGGTTTTTGACCACTTTTCAATATTTTGTGACACCCCGAACCTAGGGGCAGCTCCTAGCTTTTTCAAAAATGTGCACCGATCGGGCCGGAGAGCTCGTGTGGCTCAAAACATGTTTTTCGCTAAAACACCTCAAAACGTGTCGAGAACGCACCCTAGCTCTTGTTTTTCAAAAGTTATGGCCATTTAAAGTGAGGTGGTTTTTGCTTCAAAATAGCTATTTTACCCGTCCCTATGGCCATGCTTTAAATTTTCACGAAAATGCCAGGTCAGACCTAGGGCGGGCCATATCTTGAATACTAAACGTCGCAGACATTGGTCGTAGAACAATTTTAAGTTCGTCTAATGATTCTACATCCGATTCTGGATAGCGGTTTTTGACCACT
>NW_024412081.1:1402500-1407500 GCF_016920715.1 Anopheles arabiensis | reverse complement strand
CAAGTTGTATTATGTGTTGACTTAGTTGACGTGTCATGTGCTTGGATGATTAGCGTACGGGTCATGTATGGTGCGCTTGCTTCAGTTGAAGGGATGTACTAGTACAGTTGTATTAATCGTTTATTTCACGATCTGGTCTTTTGGCTGGATCGTGAAAAAACTAAGTCCCAAATCCTGAACTCGAGAAGAAAGCGCCAATGACAACGTTTTTGACTGGAGCTCCCTAGCATTCGGCTTTTTCTACTTTGAAGGGATGCACTGTTGTATGAATTGTTTATTCACGAACTGGTCGTTTGATTGGATCGTGAAAAAAACGCTCAGTCCCAAATCCTGAACTCGACAGGAAAGCGCTGATTGCAAACATTTTGACTGGAAGTCCCTTGAAAATGGCGTTTTCGTTATTGGCATTATGTTGCACGTTTATTGTGGCTAGAACATTAATTATTCACAAAATGGCACCAAAGCTTGGCAAAAGTCGCGAAACACTCCTATCTCGACGCACCAGCAATCGCAACTTGATGCAAAATAAATTGCACGAGCTAATGATACTTGTACCATGCACAGTACACCGTACCAAAATATACCCCTGAAAGTGTGCAATTTGGTGCTACCCTAGGGAATATGTATGGAGAAGCCTAGCTACGTGTGTCGCACGTTCCAAGTTGCATGGACGTCGAACAGAGGCATGCAAAAGCACCTATCTAGGGAATTACTCTACGTTCTAGTAGCAAGTGCGATTTTCCGGTCCAGCACGGCAGTACGCCTGCACGCATACACTCCATGTACCAAAAATGTACCAACCTAGGCGTTGCTCAGTAGCTTTTGGCGGCACATAGAAAAAGTATTCGAGTTCAGATTTTTGGGACTTAGCGTATTTTTAAAACTAATAACGAAAATTAAATTTTAAATCGGTAAACGGCTAGGAGTTGCTCAGTAGCTTTTTGCGCAACGTGGCAAAAGTATTCGAGTTCAGATTTCTAGGACGTAGCGTATTTTTCAATCATAATAAACCGAATCAAACATAACAATGATGAAACTTACACCATGTCCCAAGGTTGTGCACAAAACGTAACGATAAAGTGCTGGCGAAGTTAGAGGTGCACCAAAATTGTGTACCGATCAGGGAAAGTACTCTACGTTCCTATGATTTGGGTGAAAAGTGTTATTTAACTGCTGGTTAGAATAGACAGTTGCTTATCATACACATCGCAAACGAACACCCCTTAGTGAGCATTAGCAAAAGTCAATTGCACAAAGCAAATGCAATACAAACTGATCAAGTACATTAAAGAACGCTACGTAGCAGGACTTCTTTCCAAGAATGGTGTCCGCAACGGGAGGGCAAGCGTCCTTCCCAGGTTTTCCTAGTAAACCTTGTATGGTAAACATACCCAAGCGTGTCTGTAAGCACGCAACGAAAGTCACGAACGGGCACATACCTAGGGAATGTACTCTACGTACTTGGACTTTTGTCCAAGAATGGTGTCCGCGACGGTCGGGCACTGCGACGCAATAACCAAATCCTAGGATTGTAACTTTAGTGTGCACAAACATAAACATTAACGCGTTCGCTCGGGCTGCGCCGTCCGTGTTGAACACAAATGTGGGTGATTATATGCGTGGAGGGACAAAAACATACGAGGAGGAGACAGTTTTCTGCACGATGTGCACAGAGCTCATTTCGTCGTCCCGGGCGAATGGAAAAACACAAACATCGCGAGTATCGTTCTAGGTTTCTGTCTATAAAAGGGCAGGCCAAAAGGTGACCGGTTGAGATAAGCATTTTAAGCATACAAACACTTTATTGGAACTTTTGATACAAAAACAAGGTACGTACATGTAGGTTGTACCAACATGGACATCTATGAACGCGTACGCTCGGGCTGCGCCCTCCGTCTTGTACTTTCCTGATCGGTACACAGTTTTGGTGCACTGCTATTCCGACCGGCAACTTGTACCAACATATACATCCATGAACGCGTACGTAGTGTACTTTCCCTGATCGGTACACACTGTTGGTGCACGGCATAAGAAAAGAGCTAAAATGGTCAAACTCAATCCATTTCAACAATAGATAGTCGATAGTAGCTGTGCCGATGAAGTAGGGCACGATGCAAGTTAATGTTGTTTAATGAATAACATGTCCGCCATACATTTCAGTACAAAATTGCTCGGTCAGACCTACAAAGTGCTATATCTCGAATACGAGGCGTCGGACTGGGGGTTGTAGAACAATTTTAAGTTCGTCTAATGATTCTACATCCGATTCTGGATAGCGGTTTTTGACCACTTTTCAATATTTTGTGACACCCCGAACCTAGGGGCAGCTCCTAGCTTTTTCAAAAATGTGCACCGATCGGGCCGGAGAGCTCGTGTGGCTCAAAACATGTTTTTCGCTAAAACACCTCAAAACGTGTCGAGAACGCACCCTAGCTCTTGTTTTTCAAAAGTTATGGCCATTTAAAGTGAGGTGGTTTTTGCTTCAAAATAGCTATTTTACCCGTCCCTATGGCCATGCTTTAAATTTTCACGAAAATGCCAGGTCAGACCTAGGGCGGGCCATATCTTGAATACTAAACGTCGCAGACATTGGTCGTAGAACAATTTTAAGTTCGTCTAATGATTCTACATCCGATTCTGGATAGCGGTTTTTGACCACTTTTCAATATTTTGTGACACCCCGAACCTAGGGGCAGCTCCTAGCTTTTTCAAAAATGTGCACCGAACGGGCCGGAGAGCTCGTGTGGCTCAAAACATGTTTTTCGCTAAAACACCTCAAAACGTGTCGAGAACGCACCCTAGCTCTTGTTTTTCAAAAGTTATGGCCATTTAAAGTGAGGTGGTTTTTGCTTCAAAATAGCTATTTTACCCGTCCCTATGGCCATGCTTTAAATTTTCACGAAAATGCCAGGTCAGACCTAGGGCGGGCCATATCTTGAATACTAAACGTCGCAGACATTGGTCGTAGAACAATTTTAAGTTCGTCTAATGATTCTACATCCGATTCTGGATAGCGGTTTTTGACCACTTTTCAATATTTTGTGACACCCCGAACCTAGGGGCAGCTCCTAGCTTTTTTCAAAAATGTGCACCGAGCGGGCCGGAGAGCTCGTGTGGCTCAAAACATGTTTTTCGCTAAAACCCCTCAAAACGTGTAAGGAACGCACCCTAGATGATAAAAGTGCAATCAGAATGTCAATCGACAACTTTGTTGGGGGTACCATTTTACTCTACGGGCCAGTAGCTTAGGCGCGCCAACAGCGCTTTCCTTTCGGGTTCCCATTTTTGCCCTCCTGGGATTATGATCATTTGCTCATTGCCTACTATAGGGAGGGTACCTTGCTACGAGGTCAAACATGAAGATTGCACCAAATCGTAGTTTTACCTCTATTTAGTCGTAGGAGCATGGTTTGCAGTGGCAGTGGGTCATTAAGCCCCCGTTTGGGTCATACGTCCCCTCCGCGATAAAAATCGTCGTATGCCTATAGTCCGAACTAATGAAGCAAAAGTGGTGTCTGGTGGGCTCTGCCGATGATTTTAACCTATGATTTTGAGCTTCCACCCTATAAAAACGTTCCCTGGAGCAGTACATCACGGGTCTACGGACCCAAAGACTTCGTCGTGATGGTTTCTAGTAAAAAAGTTGTAACAGCTAAGGGTTTTGAATACGCGTATATTAACCATTGCTTGAAACTAAGCTTCGTTGTCTTTAAACTCTGCAAGACCAATCGAACTTCTTAGGGAAACCCGAAGGATTCACGCTAAGCTCGATGAGCTATTATGGGTAGTGGTGCATGATCTGGTGTTCCTTGGATCTAATCCAATGAATAAATTTATGAGGGTATATATGGTGCAGGGCACAAAGCGTGATGAAACCGGGTCTCCCTACCAAATGTGGCATATTTTTTCCCTGAGAGCGAAGCTCAGACCCACGTAGGGGAGAGCGAAGTGGAACTTAAATGTTCTATGCAGCAAATGTTCGCCATGCGGATAAACAAGTTGGAATAGTTCAATGTAGTGTAATGCAAACACGAATCGCAAATAACGATACGGGACCCAGAAGCAATTCTGCGGATCCCTCGGGGAGTGGTGAGTTGATATAAATTAGAGGTGAAAGTCCAAGTTGTTCAAGCTCCGGCTCGGCAGCCGATACGAGGTTCCTGTTGGGCTTTGTACATCGCGCAGAGGCGCCGTTCGGTTCTAGCAATGATTCCCGCCACCATGTTCCATGCGTGCAGAGATCCGTTAGAGCTCGTTCAATGTGTCCCGCCGTGATTACGAAAAAGTCCAACAGTTGACCAAGTTGGGGGTGCGTCAAGTAAACGCGCAGAGATGCCGTTCGGTTTAGAGCAATGTCTCCCGTATCACGTTGGAGTTCTTCCACTAGTGCAGAGATCGCTGAACCGTTCAATGTGTCCCGTCGTGGTGTGCTTGTACCGAACACTTAGGATACACCATGCTTTGTTGGTTTGGGATAGGAGTGGTCGCGCAACTGCCTCCACGCCGCAAAGTGCCAGTTCGGATTGAAGGTCAACTTTAGCCGTTCAATGCATCAGTCGGTGGGTGTTCAGATGGCATCACAACTTCCCTAGGTGCTTAAGTTGGTTGGGTTGTAAAACATGTGCACATGCGCAGAGTATCGTGCGTACTAGCAAAGTCTCCCGTCACGGTGGTTATGAATGAGTTCCATTCAGTGCAGAGATCGTTAGTGCGTGCAATGTGTACCAGTCGATGTGTCGTACCGGAATACAACCCCGCTTAGAGGCCCGTCGCTCGAAGAGGACAAGCAAGAGTGCGCAGAGTGCCGTACTGGCCTAGCAATGTCTCCAGACAGACGTAGGAACACCCGACGCAGTGCAGAGAGTAGATCCGCTAGCCATGTGCAATGCATCCGACGTTGTCTGCTTGTGCAGTCTATCGAGTGGCGCCAACGACGCTCCGGCGTCACAGAACAAATCTCGGTGGTCACGGGGACTTGCGCCTCGCGTGATCAAGAGTGT
>NW_024412081.1:1392500-1395000 GCF_016920715.1 Anopheles arabiensis | reverse complement strand
ACGTCAAAGTGTTACGCAATGACGATAACACAGCAGCGGTAGTGGTTAACGCGGACTTACCAGTTAAGGTAGTCAGTAAGGCTTTGAAGGGTTTAATGATAGTTGACATAGGTGATATGCGAGTGGTTAGCGTTTACGCGCCACCTAGATTTAGTATGGAAGAGTTCCAGAACATGTTGGATAACACGGTAATGGCCGTAACCGGTATCCACAAATTCGTTATCGGGGGACTTCAACGCTTGGTCAGTAAGTTGGAACAACCAACTTGGCGAGCGTGGAGAAACCCAGAAACGAAGAGGTGAGTTGGTTTTATCAACCTTTGCGCAGATTGACGCAATTTTATTGAACGACGGCAGCACCCCAACTTATGTTGGACCAGGGCGCACGTCAGTAGTTGATCTTACTTTTGCGAGCCGAACCGTAGCAAGATCATTTAAGTGGGAGGTGTTATCTAGCTATATGAACTCTGATCATCGTGCAATACGAATAGATCTTGAGACGCAAAGCGTGCGTAATCTGTCCCGACCCATAACGGGATGGAGCATCAAGTATTTTAGCAAAGATATATTTGAAGTTATGATGCAAGCCGCTTTTGAGACCGAGGTCACAACAAGCGAAGACTTAATGCGTATACTTGTCACGGCGTGCAATGCGACGATGACTAAACGTAAGAGGTACACTCCTAACAAGAGTGCATTTTGGTGGACGTTAGAGATTGAGGCACTTCGCAAAGAGTGCAAACACCGCGATCGATTAGCGCAAAGAGCTTTTAATACTGATCTCTATTCTACTTTTAGGGACGAGTTCAAGGTGGCACGGAATGCCCTCAAGCGATTGATCAAGCATACCCGACAGAGGAAGTGGAAAGAGTTCCTGGGAACAGCGAACAACGCATCATTTGGTATAGTATATCATACGTTCAAGAAAGTGGCCGAGGGTTCGATTGGACCCCGAACCATGACATTGGACGAGTTTAGGGAAGTGGTGAGCGAGCTTTTCCTACTCACCCAAACACGGTGTGGCCTGATTATCGTATCGATCAGCCACGAGAGTTTGAAAGGGTAACTAATGATGAGATTCTTGCGGTTGCCAGGAGACTACCTAACAAGAAGGCGCCGGGACCAGATGGTATCCCGAATGAGGCGCTGAAAGTTGGTATGTTGACTGCAACCGATGCATTTTGCAGGGTTTACCAAGGCTGTTTAGAGAACGCGAAGTTCCCCGATGAGTGGAAAAGGCAGAGGTTGGTGTTAATACCGAAGCCGAACAAACCACCAGGGGAACCGGGTTCAGTTCGCCCCATTTGTCTACTAGACGGGGCAGGTAAAGGTTTAGAACGCATCATAGTGCAACGGCTAAATGCACACATCGAGGAGGTCAACGGACTGTCTGACGACCAATTTGGTTTCAGAAGTCGTCGATCTACAGTTGATGCGATTCAACGGGTAGTGGACATTGTTTCGGTAGCTAGAAGTAGAAACAGATACAGTGGACGGTATTGTGCGGTTGTTACATTAGATGTTACTAATGCTTTTAACAGTGCTTCATGGTTGGCGATTGCAAATGCTTTACAGAGAATTAACACTCCTAAATATCTTTATGATATCATTGGTGATTATTTTAGGAATCGTGTGCTGATGTATGATACCACAGATGGACCGGCAGAGATTGCAGTCACATCGGGTGTACCTCAAGGCTCGGTACTTGGCCCAACGTTATGGAACCTCATGTACGACGGAGTCCTACGAGTTGCAATGGTGGAAGGTGCACGGATTATCGGCTATGCAGACGATATAGTACTGTTGGTGGAAGGTAATTGTGTTGATGATATTGAAATTCTCGTTTCCAGTCAGATTCGCATCATCGACCGATGGATGACCGACAACGGATTAAAGATAGCCCCGACCAAGACCGAGTTTATTATGGTCAGTTCCCATCAGAGGATACAGCATGGGGCTATCAGGGTAGGTGATCACGTAGTACATTCGTCGCGCAGCTTAAAGTATTTGGGGATGGTCTAGATGACCGCCTCGATTACACTTCACACATCAGGTATGCGGTGGAGAGAGCGACGAAGCTATGGACCACCTTGGTAAGGATGATGCCTAATAAGGCAGGTCCGAGTAGTAATGCTAGGCGAGCAATTGCTCTTACTGTTGTGGCGAAGGTCCGGTATGCCTCGCCCATTTGGTGTCATACCCTTAGATTTGCTAACCGTAGACAATGGCTACGTCGGTTTTACCGGCCAGTAGTCCAGCGAGTTATCTCTTCTTTCAGGACAACTTCTCATGATGCAGTCTGCGTGCTTGCGGGAATGATCCCGCTTCATCTCCTCCTGGACGAGGACTCCAGGACTTTTCATCGGAGACGAGCAGAGAACATCGCCGGATCGGTTGCACGTAACATGGAACGTGTCACAACTATGGAACGATGGCAACGAGAATGGGATGAGAGTGTTCACGGTCGGTGGACATACCGTCTCATACCCGACGTCAACAGA
>NW_024412081.1:1385000-1387500 GCF_016920715.1 Anopheles arabiensis | reverse complement strand
CCGATTCTGGATAGCGGTTTTTGACCACTTTTCAATATTTTGTGACACCCCGAACCTAGGGGCAGCTCCTAGCTTTTTCAAAAATGTGCACCGATCGGGCCGGAGAGCTCGTGTGGCTCAAAACATGTTTTTCGCTAAAACACCTCAAAACGTGTCGAGAACGCACCCTAGCTCTTGTTTTTCAAAAGTTATGGCCATTTAAAGTGAGGTGGTTTTTGCTTCAAAATAGCTATTTTACCCGTCCCTATGGCCATGCTTTAAATTTTCACGAAAATGCCAGGTCAGACCTAGGGCGGGCCATATCTTGAATACTAAACGTCGCAGACATTGGTCGTAGAACAATTTTAAGTTCGTCTAATGATTCTACATCCGATTCTGGATAGCGGTTTTTGACCACTTTTCAATATTTTGTGACACCCCGAACCTAGGGGCAGCTCCTAGCTTTTTCAAAAATGTGCACCGAACGGGCCGGAGAGCTCGTGTGGCTCAAAACATGTTTTTCGCTAAAACACCTCAAAACGTGTCGAGAACGCACCCTAGCTCTTGTTTTTCAAAAGTTATGGCCATTTAAAGTGAGGTGGTTTTTGCTTCAAAATAGCTATTTTACCCGTCCCTATGGCCATGCTTTAAATTTTCACGAAAATGCCAGGTCAGACCTAGGGCGGGCCATATCTTGAATACTAAACGTCGCAGACATTGGTCGTAGAACAATTTTAAGTTCGTCTAATGATTCTACATCCGATTCTGGATAGCGGTTTTTGACCACTTTTCAATATTTTGTGACACCCCGAACCTAGGGGCAGCTCCTAGCTTTTTCAAAAATGTGCACCGAGCGGGCCGGAGAGCTCGTGTGGCTCAAAACATGTTTTTCGCTAAAACCCCTCAAAACGTGTAAGGAACGCACCCTAGATGATAAAAAGTGCAATCAGAATGTCAATCGACAACTTTGTTGGGGTACCATTTTACTCTACGGGCCAGTAGCTTAGGCGCGCCAACAGCGCTTTCCTTTCGGGTTCCCATTTTTGCCCTCCTGGGATTATGATCATTTGCTCATTGCCTACTATAGGGAGGGTACCTTGCTACGAGGTCAAACATGAAGATTGCACCAAATCGTAGTTTTTACCTCTATTTAGTCGTAGGAGCATGGTTTGCAGTGGCAGTGGGTCATTAAGCCCCCGTTTGGGTCATACGTCCCTCCGCGATAAAAATCGTCGTATGCCTATAGTCCGAACTAATGAAGCAAAAGTGGTGTCTGGTGGGCTCTGCCGATGATTTTAACCTATGATTTTGAGCTTCCACCCTATAAAAACGTTCCCTGGAGCAGTACATCACGGGTCTACGGACCCAAAGACTTCGTCGTGATGGTTTCTAGTAAAAAGTTGTAACAGCTAAGGGTTTTGAATACGCGTATATTAACCATTGCTTGAAACTAAGCTTCGTTGTCTTTAAACTCTGCAAGACCAATCGAACTTCTTAGGGAAACCCGAAGGATTCACGCTAAGCTCGATGAGCTATTATGGGTAGTGGTGCATGATCTGGTGTTCCTTGGATCTAATCCAATGAATAAATTTATGAGGGTATATATGGTGCAGGGCACAAAGCGTGATGAAACCGGGTCTCCCTACCAAATGTGGCATATTTTTTCCCTGAGAGCGAAGCTCAGACCCACGTAGGGGAGAGCGAAGTGGAACTTAAATGTTCTATGCAGCAAATGTTCGCCATGCGGATAAACAAGTTGGAATAGTTCAATGTAGTGTAATGCAAACACGAATCGCAAATAACGATACGGGACCCAGAAGCAATTCTGCGGATCCCTCGGGGAGTGGTGAGTTGATATAAATTAGAGGTGAAAGTCCAAGTTGTTCAAGCTCCGGCTCGGCAGCCGATACGAGGTTCCTGTTGGGCTTTGTACATCGCGCAGAGGCGCCGTTCGGTTCTAGCAATGATTCCCGCCACCATGTTCCATGCGTGCAGAGATCCGTTAGAGCTCGTTCAATGTGTCCCGCCGTGATTACGAAAAAGTCCAACAGTTGACCAAGTTGGGGTGCGTCAAGTAAACGCGCAGAGATGCCGTTCGGTTTAGAGCAATGTCTCCCGTATCACGTTGGAGTTCTTCCACTAGTGCAGAGATCGCTGAACCGTTCAATGTGTCCCGTCGTGGTGTGCTTGTACCGAACACTTAGGATACACCATGCTTTGTTGGTTTGGGATAGGAGTGGTCGCGCAACTGCCTCCACGCCGCAAAGTGCCAGTTCGGATTGAAGGTCAACTTTAGCCGTTCAATGCATCAGTCGGTGGGTGTTCAGATGGCATCACAACTTCCCTAGGTGCTTAAGTTGGTTGGGTTGTAAAACATGTGCACATGCGCAGAGTATCGTGCGTACTAGCAAAGTCTCCCGTCACGGTGGTTATGAATGAGTTCCATTCAGTGCAGAGATCGTTAGTGCGTGCAATGTGTACCAGTCGATGTGTCGTACCGGAATACAACCCCGCTTAGAGG
>NW_024412081.1:1372500-1375000 GCF_016920715.1 Anopheles arabiensis | reverse complement strand
GTAGCTGTGCCGATGAAGTAGGGCACGATGCAAGTTAATGTTGTTTAATGAATAACATGTCCGCCATACATTTCAGTACAAAATTGCTCGGTCAGACCTACAAAGTGCTATATCTCGAATACGAGGCGTCGGACTGGGGGTTGTAGAACAATTTTAAGTTCGTCTAATGATTCTACATCCGATTCTGGATAGCGGTTTTTGACCACTTTTCAATATTTTGTGACACCCCGAACCTAGGGGCAGCTCCTAGCTTTTTCAAAAATGTGCACCGATCGGGCCGGAGAGCTCGTGTGGCTCAAAACATGTTTTTCGCTAAAACACCTCAAAACGTGTCGAGAACGCACCCTAGCTCTTGTTTTTCAAAAGTTATGGCCATTTAAAGTGAGGTGGTTTTTGCTTCAAAATAGCTATTTTACCCGTCCCTATGGCCATGCTTTAAATTTTCACGAAAATGCCAGGTCAGACCTAGGGCGGGCCATATCTTGAATACTAAACGTCGCAGACATTGGTCGTAGAACAATTTTAAGTTCGTCTAATGATTCTACATCCGATTCTGGATAGCGGTTTTTGACCACTTTTCAATATTTTGTGACACCCCGAACCTAGGGGCAGCTCCTAGCTTTTTCAAAAATGTGCACCGAACGGGCCGGAGAGCTCGTGTGGCTCAAAACATGTTTTTCGCTAAAACACCTCAAAACGTGTCGAGAACGCACCCTAGCTCTTGTTTTTCAAAAGTTATGGCCATTTAAAGTGAGGTGGTTTTGCTTCAAAATAGCTATTTTACCCGTCCCTATGGCCATGCTTTAAATTTTCACGAAAATGCCAGGTCAGACCTAGGGCGGGCCATATCTTGAATACTAAACGTCGCAGACATTGGTCGTAGAACAATTTTAAGTTCGTCTAATGATTCTACATCCGATTCTGGATAGCGGTTTTTGACCACTTTTCAATATTTTGTGACACCCCGAACCTAGGGGCAGCTCCTAGCTTTTTCAAAAATGTGCACCGAGCGGGCCGGAGAGCTCGTGTGGCTCAAAACATGTTTTTCGCTAAAACCCCTCAAAACGTGTAAGGAACGCACCCTAGATGATAAAAAGTGCAATCAGAATGTCAATCGACAACTTTGTTGGGGGTACCATTTTTACTCTACGGGCCAGTAGCTTAGGCGCGCCAACAGCGCTTTCCTTTCGGGTTCCCATTTTTGCCCTCCTGGGATTATGATCATTTGCTCATTGCCTACTATAGGGAGGGTACCTTGCTACGAGGTCAAACATGAAGATTGCACCAAATCGTAGTTTTTACCTCTATTTAGTCGTAGGAGCATGGTTTGCAGTGGCAGTGGGTCATTAAGCCCCCGTTTGGGTCATACGTCCCCTCCGCGATAAAAATCGTCGTATGCCTATAGTCCGAACTAATGAAGCAAAAGTGGTGTCTGGTGGGCTCTGCCGATGATTTTAACCTATGATTTTGAGCTTCCACCCTATAAAAACGTTCCCTGGAGCAGTACATCACGGGTCTACGGACCCAAAGACTTCGTCGTGATGGTTTCTAGTAAAAAAGTTGTAACAGCTAAGGGTTTTGAATACGCGTATATTAACCATTGCTTGAAACTAAGCTTCGTTGTCTTTAAACTCTGCAAGACCAATCGAACTTCTTAGGGAAACCCGAAGGATTCACGCTAAGCTCGATGAGCTATTATGGGTAGTGGTGCATGATCTGGTGTTCCTTGGATCTAATCCAATGAATAAATTTATGAGGGTATATATGGTGCAGGGCACAAAGCGTGATGAAACCGGGTCTCCCTACCAAATGTGGCATATTTTTTCCCTGAGAGCGAAGCTCAGACCCACGTAGGGGAGAGCGAAGTGGAACTTAAATGTTCTATGCAGCAAATGTTCGCCATGCGGATAAACAAGTTGGAATAGTTCAATGTAGTGTAATGCAAACACGAATCGCAAATAACGATACGGGACCCAGAAGCAATTCTGCGGATCCCTCGGGGAGTGGTGAGTTGATATAAATTAGAGGTGAAAGTCCAAGTTGTTCAAGCTCCGGCTCGGCAGCCGATACGAGGTTCCTGTTGGGCTTTGTACATCGCGCAGAGGCGCCGTTCGGTTCTAGCAATGATTCCCGCCACCATGTTCCATGCGTGCAGAGATCCGTTAGAGCTCGTTCAATGTGTCCCGCCGTGATTACGAAAAGTCCAACAGTTGACCAAGTTGGGGTGCGTCAAGTAAACGCGCAGAGATGCCGTTCGGTTTAGAGCAATGTCTCCCGTATCACGTTGGAGTTCTTCCACTAGTGCAGAGATCGCTGAACCGTTCAATGTGTCCCGTCGTGGTGTGCTTGTACCGAACACTTAGGATACACCATGCTTTGTTGGTTTGGGATAGGAGTGGTCGCGCAACTGCCTCCACGCCGCAAAGTGCCAGTTCGGATTGAAGGTCAACTTTAGCCGTTCAATGCATCAGTCGGTGGGTGTTCAGATGGCATCACAACT
>NW_024412081.1:1360000-1362500 GCF_016920715.1 Anopheles arabiensis | reverse complement strand
CTTTCCTGATCGGTACACAGTTTTGGTGCACTGCTATTCCGACCGGCAACTTGTACCAACATATACATCCATGAACGCGTACGTAGTGTACTTTCCCTGATCGGTACACACTGTTGGTGCACGGCATAAGAAAAGAGCTAAAATGGTCAAACTCAATCCATTTCAACAATAGATAGTCGATAGTAGCTGTGCCGATGAAGTAGGGCACGATGCAAGTTAATGTTGTTTAATGAATAACATGTCCGCCATACATTTCAGTACAAAATTGCTCGGTCAGACCTACAAAGTGCTATATCTCGAATACGAGGCGTCGGACTGGGGGTTGTAGAACAATTTTAAGTTCGTCTAATGATTCTACATCCGATTCTGGATAGCGGTTTTTGACCACTTTTCAATATTTTGTGACACCCCGAACCTAGGGGCAGCTCCTAGCTTTTTCAAAAATGTGCACCGATCGGGCCGGAGAGCTCGTGTGGCTCAAAACATGTTTTTCGCTAAAACACCTCAAAACGTGTCGAGAACGCACCCTAGCTCTTGTTTTTCAAAAGTTATGGCCATTTAAAGTGAGGTGGTTTTGCTTCAAAATAGCTATTTTACCCGTCCCTATGGCCATGCTTTAAATTTTCACGAAAATGCCAGGTCAGACCTAGGGCGGGCCATATCTTGAATACTAAACGTCGCAGACATTGGTCGTAGAACAATTTTAAGTTCGTCTAATGATTCTACATCCGATTCTGGATAGCGGTTTTTGACCACTTTTCAATATTTTGTGACACCCCGAACCTAGGGGCAGCTCCTAGCTTTTTCAAAAATGTGCACCGAACGGGCCGGAGAGCTCGTGTGGCTCAAAACATGTTTTTCGCTAAAACACCTCAAAACGTGTCGAGAACGCACCCTAGCTCTTGTTTTTCAAAAGTTATGGCCATTTAAAGTGAGGTGGTTTTGCTTCAAAATAGCTATTTTACCCGTCCCTATGGCCATGCTTTAAATTTTCACGAAAATGCCAGGTCAGACCTAGGGCGGGCCATATCTTGAATACTAAACGTCGCAGACATTGGTCGTAGAACAATTTTAAGTTCGTCTAATGATTCTACATCCGATTCTGGATAGCGGTTTTTGACCACTTTTCAATATTTTGTGACACCCCGAACCTAGGGGCAGCTCCTAGCTTTTTCAAAATGTGCACCGAGCGGGCCGGAGAGCTCGTGTGGCTCAAAACATGTTTTTCGCTAAAACCCCTCAAAACGTGTAAGGAACGCACCCTAGATGATAAAAGTGCAATCAGAATGTCAATCGACAACTTTGTTGGGGGTACCATTTTACTCTACGGGCCAGTAGCTTAGGCGCGCCAACAGCGCTTTCCTTTCGGGTTCCCATTTTTGCCCTCCTGGGATTATGATCATTTGCTCATTGCCTACTATAGGGAGGGTACCTTGCTACGAGGTCAAACATGAAGATTGCACCAAATCGTAGTTTTTACCTCTATTTAGTCGTAGGAGCATGGTTTGCAGTGGCAGTGGGTCATTAAGCCCCCGTTTGGGTCATACGTCCCTCCGCGATAAAAATCGTCGTATGCCTATAGTCCGAACTAATGAAGCAAAAGTGGTGTCTGGTGGGCTCTGCCGATGATTTTAACCTATGATTTTGAGCTTCCACCCTATAAAAACGTTCCCTGGAGCAGTACATCACGGGTCTACGGACCCAAAGACTTCGTCGTGATGGTTTCTAGTAAAAAAGTTGTAACAGCTAAGGGTTTTGAATACGCGTATATTAACCATTGCTTGAAACTAAGCTTCGTTGTCTTTAAACTCTGCAAGACCAATCGAACTTCTTAGGGAAACCCGAAGGATTCACGCTAAGCTCGATGAGCTATTATGGGTAGTGGTGCATGATCTGGTGTTCCTTGGATCTAATCCAATGAATAAATTTATGAGGGTATATATGGTGCAGGGCACAAAGCGTGATGAAACCGGGTCTCCCTACCAAATGTGGCATATTTTTTCCCTGAGAGCGAAGCTCAGACCCACGTAGGGGAGAGCGAAGTGGAACTTAAATGTTCTATGCAGCAAATGTTCGCCATGCGGATAAACAAGTTGGAATAGTTCAATGTAGTGTAATGCAAACACGAATCGCAAATAACGATACGGGACCCAGAAGCAATTCTGCGGATCCCTCGGGGAGTGGTGAGTTGATATAAATTAGAGGTGAAAGTCCAAGTTGTTCAAGCTCCGGCTCGGCAGCCGATACGAGGTTCCTGTTGGGCTTTGTACATCGCGCAGAGGCGCCGTTCGGTTCTAGCAATGATTCCCGCCACCATGTTCCATGCGTGCAGAGATCCGTTAGAGCTCGTTCAATGTGTCCCGCCGTGATTACGAAAAGTCCAACAGTTGACCAAGTTGGGGGTGCGTCAAGTAAACGCGCAGAGATGCCGTTCGGTTTAGAGCAATGTCTCCCGTATCACGTTGGAGTTCTTCCACTAGTGCAGAGATCGCTGAACCGT